>NW_007206742.1:391897-396089 GCF_000164805.1 Carlito syrichta | reverse complement strand
ATCCTGCCAAAGTCAATCTCTTTTTGCGTCCACTTTCTTCTCTGAACATGGGGATACTTAAAATAATACCAAATGTTTTTGTACAAATCCAAAACAATACAAAAAGATTGTTTTGAAGATTGACTGAGAACGTATAACTAAAACAACACGGACTTTGCACATGGTAGGCAATGAATATATATAGTAATAAATGGCACATATATATCACCAGGCCAGAAATGCTAGTTTTTCACTTTTAGAGGTAGCTTCCTACTATTTTATAGAGAAAATAATTTAAGTACAAAAAAGATATGTGATTTGCCAAAATCACTCAACAATTTTGTGTAAAGTCTAGGCTGAAGTTTACATATGGAAACTGTGGAAAGTTGCTTCTGTTATTAATTTCTAGTTTAGTTTGATTAGGTTTGAGAACCCACTTTGTGTAATTTCTGTGCTTTCAATTATGTTAATATGCCCTCCTATGTTGAATGACGCATTGAGAAGAAAGCGCGTTCTACCATCAGTTTTCTCCCCACTGCAGACTTTCTTCTGGAAACTTCCAGAATATGCTTGCTTTCAGCTGCAAATTGTATAACTGAGTGTCTCATACATGTTTTTTAAAAAAAATCAGGCTTTTATTTAGAATGACTTTTTTTCTGTTCAAGATATAGTAGATTTTAATTAATACATAGAAGGACACCAAATTTTATTAACAGAGAATCGTACCTCCAAAATTCTACCATTGAAGAAAAGTTGCATTATGGACATACTCAACCAATTAATTCATAATTCTGCCCATTACATAAAAGAAATGTATTTAATTTTATCAGATTGCAAGACTTTTAAGCTGTGATTTCTGTACTTAATTTTATCAGATTGTGAGACTTTTTAGCCCTGATTTCTGTATTTAATTTTATCAGATTGTGAGACTTTTAAGCCCTGATTTCTGTATACCTTCTACATCTACTAAATTCTTTTAACTCAAAGGCAAGCCCTTATCAATAAATTAAGTTCAGAGGTTACTTCTTAATCTCCCGCTACTCTGTACAATAGGTTAATAAATAATTCTTCATTTTTTTTCTTTTTCCACTGGATAAATAATGGCCTACAATTTGCCCTGAAATGCAAATCTGTTATTTTAGCCATGTGAAGCTGTTTCTAGAATAAAATGAGAAAGTCAATGGTGGGGAATATAAACGTTTAGGAACAGCTCAAGTCTATGAGTTAGATATTCTCACAAATAATCTTTCAGCATCATATGAAAGAAAAATAATAGTGTGACAATTATGCACAGGTTATGTTAGGCACGGCACGCAAATTATTTTAAAATTTGCAGGTCATAATTTGGGCAGAAATTTTCAATAGACATTTATGTATTCAAATCTCCTCGATACAATATTTGTATCATCCCAAAGTAGTCTTTCTCCTTTTCAGAATATCCTATGTGTGGTATAATATGCATGTATGTGTGTCTATATATCCTAGGATATATAAAATATAAAAGCTCTTTGAAATACGGTGATATTTCAAGGGAATATTATAAAGGCTGGCCAAATAACTTTTTGCTGCCACTAAAAATGTAGCAAAGCCAATTTGGTACTCATCATGTAATAATGTTCCTTTTTACTTATTTATTTATTTCAATGGAAAACATTATATATATTTATGGTGTTACCATACAATGTTTTAAAATATATATACATTATGGAGTGGCTAAATCAAGCTAATTAACATACGTGGCACCACATAGGCTTGTAAGTTTGTGTAGTGACCACACTTAAAATTTACTCTCTTTGCAATTTCCACGTATGCAATGTAGTATTATTAACCACAGTCACTGTATGGCACAATGGATCTTTTGATCCAGTTGGTCTTAATCTAATTTAGTCTTTTCTTTTCTCTTTTTTGAGTTGGAGTCTCACTCCGTCGCCCAGACTGGAGTGCGGTGGCCAGGAGCCTCGCCTGCCGGGCTCCGGCGATCCTTCCGCCTCAGCCTTCCGAGTAGCCGGAACGACAGGCGCGCGCTACCACGGCCGGCTCATTTCTGATTTATTGCAGAGATGAGGGCTCGCCAAGTTGCCCAGGCGGGTCTCGAACCCGCGGGCTCAGGCCATCCACCCACCTCGGCCTCCCAAAGGCGCGGGATGACAGGCTGAGCCACCGAGCCCGGCTTAATTTAGTCTTTTCCAACTGAAATTTTGTGTCGTTGATCCACATGCCTCCAATCCTCTCCAATGTGCCTTTTCCAAAATTTGAAATAAAAATGAACAGATTTTCAGTATTGCTTATTGCTGTTAAATCCATTATCCCAAGATCTGTATAGCTCTTTTTCGGAGGATTTCTATAAAATAGGAGGAAAATTCTGTAAAAGCTGTAGATTCTCTTTGTTAGGAGATCATATAAACTTCCATTTTATGTTTCTATTAGAAAACAATGAAAATTATGCCTCCTCGGTGCCTCATCCATTAAGTTAAAAGAGTTTCAACTGGACGCTAACTTGTTCCTGCCTCAGATTAAGTAAGCCTTGTGAATGGGGGCCCCTGTGATGATCAATGTGATTCATGTGGCTTAAATGCGGTCAGGTGACTCCCCCAGGTCCCCATCCCCTCACTCAGTCCACACGTTTTAAGAGCAGTCAACCAGTCCTCTTCAGAAAACTGAACTGCCTGTGGAGGGCAAATCCTTGTGCCCACCCCACTGAGTGGGTAAGCAAGCCCCCTGAGTCAGGGGAGGAGGCTACCTGGCGCAGGGGACACAGCATTTCAAAGTCAAACATTGCCACTTCACAAACCATCAGAGTGAGTCTCTCTCTTGCCCTCAGAGAAGCTCAGGCCCACTGAAGAGGAAGATTTCTAATTTACCCAGCTCCTAAACGAGTAGGCCTATGCGTTCATTCAAAGTCTTACTATGTGGTGCATGCCCGTAGTCCCAGCTACGCGGGAGGCGGAGGGAGGAGGATCTCCAGAGGCCGGGAGTGCCAAGCTGCAGTGAGCTATACAGACTGTCTTCCTGCAACACCACTCCAGCCTGGGAGATAAAGCTCAGATCCGAAGACGGAGAAGCACAAAGAGAGCAAGGAGGAGGGGTCGGAGGAGGTTCCCATCCACCCTACCAAAGGCAATCTACAGATTCAACGCTATACCCGTGAAATTACCAGGAGGAGGGGGAAGTCTTACTAGATGACTAGTCATTTAGTCATTTATTGAGCGATTCAATATTATTAAAATGCGTGAACTATTGATTGACTAATAGATAATGTTTTAATACTGATACAGAGAGCACCTCTTGGGTATCTCCACCTTGAGAACAGATGCAGCTTTTTATCATCTCATTTTTTAAAATTTATTTTAAAAATAAAATAAACTCGGTTCAGGATTAGGTATACCAGTAGTCATTGAACAGGTAAAGTTTGGACCTCCCTTTGGCCCCGCTTTGCCTAGTTTGAAATCAGGTACCCTTATTAATATTATGTGCCATCTCCCCCCACCCCTGCAATGGCAGTTTCTGGCTACTGACAATTCTTTTCTTACAGTATTATGGTAAATGTTCAGGGTCTGCTTATGAGTGAGAACATGAGGTGCTCAGTTCTATTTTTCTGTGATAAATCACTGAGTATTAGAGACTCCAAATCCAACCAAGTTGCTGCAAAGTTTGTAATTTTGTTCTTTATGGCTACATAATATTCCAACGTGTATATGTACCACATTTTAAAAAATCCACTCCAGTTCTGATGAGCAGAAAGGTTGGTTCCATGTTTTTGCTATTGTAAACAGTGTTGCAATAAGTATGCGTGTGCAGGTATCTTTTTTTGTAGAATGATTTAAGTTCCTCCAGGTATATTCCCAGAAAAGCGTTGTTGGATTGTATGTCAATTTCTAGTTTTTTTAGAAATTCCCACACTGTTTTCCATAGAAGTTGAACCAGTTTGCATTCCCACCAGCAGTGTAGAAGTGTTTCCCTTTTCTCCACGTCCTCACCAGCACCTGTTGTTTTTTGTTTTACTAATGATGGCCATTCTTACTGGAGTTAGGTGGTATCTCAGTGTGGTTTTGATTTGCATTTCTCTGATGATGAGTGAGACTGAGCACTTTTTCGCGTGTCTGTTGGCTGCCCGTATGTCTTCTTTTGAGAAGTGTCTATTCATGTCTTTTTCTCACTTTTTTTTTTTTTTTGAGTTGGAGTCTCACTCTGTCGCCCAGACTGGAGTGCAGTG
>NW_007206742.1:319147-391877 GCF_000164805.1 Carlito syrichta | reverse complement strand
GCTGGGCTCTGGCGATCCTTCCGCCCCAGCCTTCCAAGTAGCTGGAACTACAGGCGCGTGCTACCATACCTGGCTCATTTTGATTTATTGTAGCAATGAGGTCCCTCGCCAAGTTACCCAGGCGGGTCTCGAACCCGTGGGTTTAGGCAATCCACTCACCTCAGCCTCCCAAAGGCGCGGGATTACAGGCTGAGCCACCGAGCCTGGCTGCTCACTTTTTAATGAGGCTGTTTATTTTTTTCCTTTAGGCACATTGGACTTCCTTGTAGCTCGTGGATGTTAGACCTTTATCAAATATACAGTTGGCAAACATTTTTTTACCATTCTGTGAACTGAATTCCCACTCTCTTGATGGTTTCTTTTGCTTTGCACAAGCTATTCAGTTTGCTGAGGCCCCAGTTGTCTATCTTAGTTCTTAGGAATTTTGGGGTTTTGATCAGGAATTGGCTGCCTATTCCAATTTCCTCAGTGTAACTATGCTCACTTATTTTCACCACTTGGCACTTTAAAATTAAGTGGATTTACTATATTTCTATAAACAATTATTATTCACGTGCACATTCATAGTGAAATTGGTTCTAACAAAATTTACTCATTTTAGTAGGATGTTCTCAGTTCTTCAGGCAAGAACCTAACAATGATTTCATTTTCCACTTTAAAAAATAAAATTTATGTGCAGTTAGTAAAATAATTGAAGATGTCAGAAATTAGTGCAAACCTTTGGAAGACAAGAAGTTACTTCTTCTAAAGGATGGACTAGGAATTTGGTAAGAAATAAAATGCTCATCCAGCTTTAAATTCTGCTCAAAACCCAGATCTTCAATACTAAATTGTTATTTTATTCTTCACCTTAATCATTTTTCCTTGTCTTCAATATTTTTTATTTTCTTTTTTAATTCACTGAGTCATAGAAAATAACTCTAAACCTGTAAGCCTAGGGTGATAATTTTAAAGCTAGTCGAAGGGAAACTATAAATTGCTCATTTTATTTTTTACTTATTATTGATCCTTGGAAAAGAAAGACAGTGGCAGAGACATTAAGGATCTTTGAGTCCAATTTATTTTAGTGACAAGTAAACTCGGGCCTGGAGAAATGAAGCAAGTATCAAATAAAACAAATGCCTAGCAGAGCAGAGTGGACAGCAAAGTGTCCCTTTCTGGAGTAGTGACTATACACACCGGCCAACATCCTCTGTGGTTCCCAGATTCAATATATACTTGTTCTGTGATTCTTTCATCTGAAGCCAAACAAACTTGTAGGTCTTTTCTGTCCACATAAATGAAAATTTAAGAAAGCGAATGTCTCCATTAATATGAGGGGAAACCCCAAAAACTCGGAATTATTTTTTGGAGGGCAGGCCCCTCATAGTACAGGCTTCCTGTGCTAAGGTAAGTGTTCTAGGAAACTGTGGGCATCAGTGTACCAGTTAGCATCATTGTGAGCGGCTGCGTTAAGTTTCTGCGAATTTTTTTTTTTTTTTTGAGATTATTTTAGTGCATTTGCCCATTTCGTGATGGGTGATTTACAAGCGACCCTGCCCACCCCACACTGAGTGTTCAGCGGTTTTTGACTAAAAACAACCCGACCCCTGTGTCCCACACACCCACTTTACCAGAGCAACATTTTTTATTTCTTTGTTTCTCTGGATGAAAAAGTCCTCAAAGGGTAAACGTTTTGCCGATGCAGAAGTGAAACAAAAAACAGCAGAAGCCCTGTAAGTCTTCAAAATCGACGAGTTCGAAAACAGTTTTGAGCTGTGGGAAAGCGTTTTGACAGGTATTGCATCCATAGAGAGTACTTTCAAGGTTCCTGAATTGTAAGGATGTAAGTGTAAATACACAATTTTTTAATAAATAAATTCAGGGTTTTTGCCCCCCGCCCCCATAAAAGGCCTCTGATGATTTTTTGCTTTAAAATCTTTCAGGTAGAAAATTAAGCAACGAGAACTTGTCCTTGGCACATTCGTGGCTGCCGGCTCTCGTTCCATCACTTTTCTTTCTCCAGCACGGTCTCACCCTCATGCTTTCTGGAAGGAGGCACGAGGACCACTCATCAGAAGTTCAGGCGTGAAACTTCACAACTGGGGACAGGCAATCTTCTTAAGGAATGTCTTTACAGCGATGGAATATCTGATAGTCATGTTTGTCATTTTAGACCAAGAATCCTTCCTTACTCCACAGACCTATGCCACAGATATTTATTGATATGCTTATTTTATGTCCTTCCTATTTTCAAAGGATTTATGGCCATTCCATGCCCCATAGAAAGCCTAGGTTTCTGCCTAGATTTAAGGCAAGTCTTCCCCCCCCCCAGGATACAATCATGATTAATTTTATTTATTTTATTTTTCTCTTTTAATTTTTTTTATTTTAAAGATGTAAGGTACAATTCAGGTTTAGGTATACAAATGTTCATTGTGCAGTTACCCTTGTTGATGAGGTGTGCCCTCACTTCCCTGCATCATTGATTCTGGCTTAATGATGTCGGTTAATGAGTACATCATTAATTCTGGGTCTTCTAGACACTTTTTCTCTTTATGTACTACTAAAAACTGCTGAACTGTCCCTAAAGCTAACTACAGAGAAAGAAAAATAACTGAAAAAACAGCTGGTAAGAGAAGTACCCTTCTATCCAAATAGTCATCTCTTTCCATAAATGAAAGTTTTGCTCATACACAAAATCAATTCAAAAGCCATGTACTCAAAGTTTAATAAGCTTCTTTATACTAATAAGTGCAAACATTTTGTCTCTCTTAGTAAAATGCTAATGCAATGCAAATTGTATTTCTCTATCTTAAATAAATGTATCCTTCTTGACTATAAATTAATAGAAATAGAACCAATTATAAGAGTTTAACATACTCCCTCTTTTTTTTAAGCAACATCTAAGTTATATAAATATTAAAATCTGGAAAGAAAATAGAATACATTATTGGGTCAATATCTTACCATAAACATCTCAAATTAATTATTAACTTTCTACAATCAACTGATTTATTTTGATATACTAAAACATATGGGGTTCCACATAAATTAATGTTAATTGCATCCATTTCATCTATAATGGCGTATATGTTCCATTGAGCTTTAATGAGAACTATTTATATATGGACTATAATAAACATATCGTATAGCGAGATTTTTTTCTCCTAGAACTGCAGTTATGAAGAGAAAAATAATCAGAAATCAAGAAGAATAAAAAATGGTATAATTTAATAGAATTCTAGGAATGATAATAGAAAATAAGTTGTTTGGAAATGATTTTGCTTTCGCTTGGCCAGTGTTGGGTCACAGAATCACTGAACTTATTGTTCTCATAAGTCCCCTATTACAGTCCTTCTCGGACATTAATCGGCATAAGAAACGTCTTGGGGAATTTGCTAAAAAGAAGATTCTGATTTCATAGGTCTGGGTCTAGGATGGGATATCATTCTGGATTTTTAGCACTCTCTCAGGTGATCCCAGTGCCATTGGCTTGCAATTGCAATTTTTGTAGCCAGGTTGTAGAGCAATGACTCTCAAATGTGGTCCATCATCCACTTGTGACAGATTCATGGACTGCTTGTTAAAATAACAAAAAAAGTCAAATGTTAGAAATCACCCCAGAACCAGGGAACCTAAATTTTGAGACTAGAGCCCAGTTTTCAGCCAACCTTCCATTTGAAAGTTTACAGACAGCAAAGTTTGAAAAGCCATAACCCCACTGGGAACTCCACAAGGTATGTGTGCATTTAATCCTAGAAGTTAGACATGGAAATCAAGGACATCTTCTCACAGAATAATCCAAGGAACACGAGGCTGCCAAACAGTGAACTGGTACAAACAATTACTTCCTGTAAAAAAAAAGTTATTCCAGATCACCAGCTTTTTGAGATTGTTTTGCCACTCTGCCTCTTGAGTTGATGGTGTAGACGTTAGCTCTGGGAGTAGTAGCCCTCAAGTTTCAGCATACATCAGAATCACCTTGAGGGTTTGTGAACCCAATTTCTAGGCCCTCTCCCAGAATTTCTAATTAAGTTGGTCTGGGTTGGGATCCAAGAATCTCCATCCAGGTGATGAAGATGCTGCTGGTTTGGGGACCACACTTTGTCCTACGCTATTGCTTGATCACTCACTGAATCTAGAATTTTGATGTTCGACCACATTTTTAAAAATTCAATCCAAGTATTGTTTACAATGGACATATTTATGGAAAATAAACTGTCTACATGTTGAGATAGTCCACAGGCATTAAGAAACCGTAGTCCATGTAGATAGGTCAAGCGAATGTAGAATACCATTCATGGATACTTTAAGGAAGCACATAGCAACATGTGAAAAAAGGAAGAATTACACTCAGAGAACTCTAGAAGTAGCCTGATTTAACTTGGGTTGGGTTAATAAAAAATATGGCACTGAAGTGTTTCTGTTTGAAGCGATAGCAAATTGAAGGAACGTTAGTTCAATATTTGTAGTTTTTTGACCTTTTCTATGAGAGGCAGTTATATCTTCTACAAATAATGACTGCTTTGTGCCTTCCTTTCTGGTCCTTGTATTTTATTTTATTTTATTTTTATTATTTTTATTTCTCAATGTGATTTTCAAAAATATATAATATTTTGCATAGTTTTAAAATAGGCCTGCCACATATGTGACCCGAGTGGTATTTGCTTGTTTTCTAGTCACATGGGGTCCTAAGAAAATAGCTCCCCCTGAAGTCGTGCTACAGAGTTCACTCACTTGGAATATGATACAAACCAAGTGACCCACAAGGGTAACCTACTGGTCATCATGCTTTCTTGTATCCTTTAAGCCTATTTAGCAGAGATTAATATGTATTATTTTAAACCTCTACTGAAATCTAAGTTTTCATATATTACATTATTGTCTGTACTTTGTTTTATTCACTTAATATAAAGATTTTCCATAAATACTCAGTGTATTTTTAATTCTTTCAAACTTTCTACTTTATAGACTCACCATAATTTATTTCACCAGTCTGCTATCAACATGCACTGATATATAATAAAAAATAGAATAATTCAACTACCGCTAGATCAACCCCCCCCCAATAAATAGACACTGAGGTTGTTTTCAATGTTTTGTGGTAATAAATGAGACCACAATGAATGAATTCATTCATAATTTACCCAGCAAGGATTCAAGTGGTGTGATCGATCATGGGAAGTCAATTGCCAGCTCAGAGATAGTTTATGCACGTTTGATGTTGACAGTACTGCCAAAACACGTTCTATAGGAATTGAACATGTCTAGAGACCAAAAGGCAATGTATGGCAATGCCAAAGCCTTACCATCAGTGGTGACATCACACTCGGAATTTTGCCAGTCTAGTAGTAAAAAGTGGTGCGTCAGAGAATTTTGAGTTTTTATTTCTCACGTGAGCAGTAGCGATTGGCATCTTTTCCATGTTTATGGGCCATTTCCATCTCTTTTTCCTTGAACCCTTCATTCATTCCTTTTTCCTATTTTTTCTTTAAGATTTGCTTGTCTTTTTCTTATCATTTTGGTCTTGTCTTTTTGAAAACTTTAATTTATTAGAAAAACATCTCATTTTTTTTCTGGAGATGGAAACCCAGACATTTTTTCAGTTGTTGGGTAGTTTTACCCTTGGAAATATAAGGTTTTCTTTTTTAACTTACTAGGTTTATAAAAAGTAACCAAGTTCTATCAATTTTTATTTATGTCCACTGGATTTTAGATAATAATAATAAAAAACCTACTTCAAACTCACAAAGAAATAGTATCATTCTTTACGAATTATTTTCATGGATTAAGTTTTTATATTTTAATATTTTACCCATTAGGAATTTAATCTGATGAACATTATGAGATATATATCATGCCTTTGTTTTCCTCAAGTGGCTACAGGTTGTCCTAATTCCAATTATTTAAATGCATTTCCATATTACCTACAGAGACATTTTGTATTCATTATTGATAATGCTTATTTGTACTATCTCTGTTTTTTCTTAGTCAATTTCAGCAAGAGTTTATCAGTGTTATTCGTCTCTTAAAGAAACCAACTTATAGCTTTAGTGATCCTCTGTGGTCTATTTTCTCTTTTATTAAATACTTTTTCTTGCATTGTTCCACCATTTACATTTTATTCGTTATTATTTTTCTAATTTCTTAAAATAAATGTTTAGTGCATTGATTTTTAAGCCTTTGGTTTAGTCTAATTAATATATGCATTCGCAGTTTAAAAAACAAAACCATAGCATGTCTTTGGCTGAGTCTATAAGTTTTGTAATGGGCAAACTATTTTAATACTAGAAAATATTATGCATTTTGCAGATGTTGGGAATAATATGCGACAAATGTCATTTGGGTCTGGTATGCTAATATCTATTATGCTATTACGGATTATTTTGTGTCTGCTTATTTTATCTGTTACTTAGAAAGCCGTGCTTACATCTTATAGGGTGATGGATTTGTCTGTATCTTCTGTTAGGTTTTAATCTTTCTTCATATATTATAGGGCTATGCCATCAGGTGAATTCAAATATGTAATTGTTACATATTCCTGGTAAATTGAATCTTTTATCATCATGAAATCCATTCTTATCATGTTGTTTTGTGGTTTATTTTGATTCTAAATATAGTTCACATTCTAGAAGATACATTTGTTTGTTTTAGGCAGTTAGTATTTATTAGGAGGTAGCCAAATCCTTGCCTTTTTTTCTCTTTACTCCTTCCTGTTTCTCTAAACCTTCATTGGGGGTAATTTTCCCTCTCTCTGAAAGACATTATTTAATGCAAACTTAAGACTGATAAACTGTGTTAGGCTTATTTGTATAAAAATATATTGATTTCACCTGTAAATTTGAAGGATATCTAAGTCTATGGAGTGAGCTTTTTTCAGAGCCTTCAATTACTTCTTGCTTCATACTTTCTGCTTATAAGCCAGCTGTTCTCTTACAGTTGATAACTAAAAAGTCATCTGTACCTTTTTCTCTGGTTGTTCCTACGATTTCTCATTCCCCTTGGTTCCAGGTATGCCACCGAAACGCCATTAAAAATACTTTTTTAAGTTTGTGCTTACTATACTTATTGTTCGTGTACTTCTTTAACTGGCAGCTCTGTCCCTTTTGTTATTTTCAGAAAATTGCTAGTCTTATTTCTTCAGACTTGCTTCTGTCCTATTTTTTTTCTTCTGTGTTTCAGTCTGAGCATTTTCTGAGGGTCTGTCTTGCAAAACTCACTCTTCTTTTCTCCTGTGTCTATCTACTTTGAACTCATCCACTGAGTCTTTAATTTCATTCATTACATTTTTTGAGATTTAGGATTAACATTTGGTACTTTTCAAAAATAAATTCCATTATTCTGGTCAAGTTCTGTATTCTGTCTTTTATTTATCTGAACATATGAAGACATCTAAACGTCCATGGATGATTAATTCGCCGTCTGCCTTCTCTGTCTGTTTCTATTTTTTGTTGTTTTTTTGTGGTATGCATGTGTATATATTTCCTTCCCAATTGCCTGGTTGTTACAAATTGTGTGTTGTAAAACATGTTGGAAAACTAGAATAATTTGAGGCCTGTGCTGTGGTTATCGTCTTTGGAGAGAAACCTTAGAAATCCTGATTAAGGTTTTTTCAATTCCGGGGAGGAGCATGATTGGAAGCCGCCTTGGTATCTTTCCAAATGACTCCTGTTTCCAGAGTAAAGTCTTTTTAAGTCTCAACCCGAAGCCAGGGAATTTACTAGAACTGGCCTCATTCTCGGAGACTCCTGGACTCCCACCTGTCCTTCGGTGTGGTCTATTAGGTTACAGGAAGATGCCTCTAGCCATACACCGGTTCCAAATCCTCTCTCACCAGCCTCTGTTTGTTATTGCCTCAGGTATGTCATCACATTGTTTGACCTCGAAACTTAAAAATCATACTGAAATGAACAGGAGAAGGAAGATCGATGGTGTTTACCCATAATTTTGCAGTCATTGTTTAACATGTTCTGGCTTGTGCAGTTACCCCTTTCCTGATATTTTGCTAAGAAAAACACATGTTTGGGGGAGTTTTTTGTCTGTTCCGTAGATGTTTTTGGGCTGTCAGCATCTCTCGCGCACTATATGGGATTGTGAGAGACAAGAAGAAAACCCAACAAGCTTGAAGTTGTCTTTGCCCTCAGGTCCCAAGGCCCTTCCCTGGTCTGCCATCTTCTCTCCACTCGTTAAAGATTCTTTTTATATTTGTTGTGTATGTTACACTCAGAGGGTTAGCTGGATGTTGCAGGGTGTTCGGGGGAAACCGACTATTTCATCCTTTCAGGTCTTTGTATTTGCGTTTCAGGTATACAATGATACTCACTAAATTTCACATTTTCTAAATATTTAGATTCAAAATGCAGCAGCCGTTGAAACATTATGCTACAATAATTTATTAAATTTCCAAGAGAGTGGTAACATTGCTCAAACAATTGTACTGATCCATGTATTTTGTTGTAAAATGCTGACTTTTACTCAACAGCGTTGTTTTATGCGCTGTCAATGTTACACTCTTTCTTGCGCCTGGCCCTTGGGAGATACAGTTCTCACGTTTTAGAGCGGGGAGCTGGGAAGAAACAGGAGACAGTGGGAGACCCCCCCCCAAATCAGTGACGGTGGACCAGGACAGAACCAAGTCCTCTCAGCAGACTCCCCGCCTGCCACACCAATAACAGCATGTTTTTCATTTTTGCATGAATTTAGGTAAAAACACACTAGTGTGGTTTTACTCGATTTCAAGAAACACTTCTTGACCATTTACTCTGTGATGGGTGTTTTGCTTGTTGCTTGGAGACACAACAACAACAAGGGGAAGGGCTCTCCTCTGTCCACTGTGGGAGCCCAGAGCCAGAACTTTCCAGGGGCAGCAAGTCGTACTGCAGGAAGGTGGGGGCCCTGTGCAAGGACCTCAGGGTCTTGAGGGAGCAAATGCCTCAAGAAGGATGCGAATGCCCCAGCCCTCATCACTGTTCAGGAAGGCCCTCTTGCCAGGTGAGGTGAGTCCAGGAACAGGGAAAAGTATATTCAAAGACGTGAGCATCCTTTTTTTTTTGAGGTGGAGTCTCACTCTGTCACCCAGACTGGAGTGTAGTGGCACGCTCCTGGCCACCGCAGCCTCGCCCTGCTGGGCTCCGGCGATCCTTCCCAGCCTTCCAAGTAGCTGGAACCACAGACACACGTCACCACATCCGGCTAATTTTTGTGATTTATTGTAGAGACGAGGTCTCACCGAGTTGCCCAGGCTGGTCTCGAACTTCTGGGCTCAGGCAGTCCTCCTGCCTCGGCCTCCCAAAGTGCTGGGATGACAGGCTGAGTCACTGCACCCAGTCATGAATCATGAATACGTTCTTTTTTTTCTTTTTGAGTTGGCGTCTCCTTCTGTGACCCAAGCTGGAGTGAAGTGGCATGCTCACAGCCACTGTAGCCTCAACCTGCTGGGCTCGGCGATCCTTCTGCCTTGGCCTTCCAAGTAGCCGGAACTACAAAGCGCACTAGCTTGAGCGGCTAATATTTTTATTTATGTATGTGTTGTAGAGAGGAGGTCTCGCCAAGTTGCCCAGGTTGATCTCAAACCTGCGGGATCAGGCAATCCACTCACCTCGGCCTCCCAAGGTGCTGGGATGGCAGGTTGAGCCACCAAGCTCAGTCCGTGAGCATAATTTTAACTGCCAGGTAGGTGAGGTTTCCTTTGGTGGCATCGTTCGCTTTTTCTTCTCCAAGCTGCCTAATCCCCCCCTCCCATTTTTGGTGACCTCATACTGCCAGACTGCCCCAGTTAAGTATCGAGTCGTCTTACACATTTTATTCTTGGGCATGAGTGACTTGACTTTTTTCCCCATTTCAGTCATAACTGTGATTTGGAAGCGGATACAAATGCTGAACGTTGCTAATTTCAAGGCTAGAGATAAAATTTCCAACACTCTGTCACTTGAACGTTAGATAAAAATTGACTTACAGTAAGAATATTTAAAGCCTAGTCAAAGACCCCATTTATCTGACTACAACCACAGTTAACTACTGATAACTTCAAACTTGAAGGAGGAAAATGAAAAAAGGAAGGACGGGAAAGTGGAAGTAAAGAAAGCAGGAAAGCCATTGGAATACGAATGAGAAGACGGACGTTAGGGGTTGCCTCTGAGATGCGTGGACGGGTTAATCGGTCAGCAAACAATTCTTACTGCACACCTTTGAGAGGCCAGATACTGGCGGGAATGAGTGTGAGTAACTGGACCCAACCAAAGCAGGGCCAGTCTCGTGGGCATATAACCTGTGTCCTAGTACCTGGCCTTCCTCTGGGAAGGATGCTGAGCTTGGTTGAATGCCCTGCCTTCGACATCTCGGAATACAGAATACTTTTACCTTTGAACTTGTGTTTTTGGGGTGAAGTTCAAGGGGACAGTGGACCATGCTCATGGGCCAAAGAGATGTGTGTTCCCTGCTGCCGCCACCTTGTCGCACAGTATTGTCAGTGCCCCATGAGCACAGAACGCCAGTAACCCCGCGAGCGGGTGGGAGTTGGGGGAAGCCCGTCTGAGGACAGCACAAGCCTGGAGTGAGCCCAGACACTGGCCGCCCCAGGGCGCTGTGCTCTCCATTCAAACCAGAACTTGCAAACGCAGAAAGAAAACCACAGCAAACCCAAGAACCGCCAAGACCAAGGGCCCTGCCACACCCTTTATTTTTTTTTATTTTTATTTTTTTATATATCAATATTTTTTATTTTGATATTGTGGGGCACAGTTAAGGGTAAGGTATACAAATATGCTTCATTCAGGTACCCTTGTTGATAAGGGGTGTCTCCCCATCCCCAGGCAGATGTTGACTACCATTAATCCCACCTCCCCCCCCATAGTTTCCCACCACGTCAGTCCTTTTTTTATAGTATTACGATGGATGTTCAAGGTCTACTATATGAGTGAGAACATGTGATACTCAGATCTTTGTTTCTGTGAGAGGTCACTCAGTATCATTGACTCTAGTTCCATCCAGGTTGCTGCGAAGTTCATGATTTTGTTCTTTTTTTTGGCTGTGTAGTATTCCATCGTGTAAATGTACCACATTTTTTTAATCCAGTTCTCTTTTGATGGACAGTATGGTTGATTCCAGGTTCTTGCTATTGTGAACAATGCTGCGATAAATGTACGTGTGCAGGTATCTTTTTGATAGAGTGATTTGAGTTCTTCGGGGTATATTCTTAGTAGGGGGATTGCAGGGTCATATGGGAGGTCGATATTTAGAGCTTTTAGGAATCGCCACACTGCTTTCCACAGAGGTTGCACCACTTTGCACTCCCACCAACAGTGTAGGAGTGTTCCCTTTTCATCACACCCTCTCCAGCAACTGTTATTTTTTGAACAAAACCTGAAACCCTTTATTAACAAGTGTGCTACTTCCCCGGGTGAACCACTCGTGCAGAAAGGAATTGCGTAAAAAAAAAAGAAGACAGAACAGCCCACGACTCCCCCTCTATCCAGCACCTCCTTACTCATCGGTAAGCCGATCACAGATTTTGCTGATAGACTGTGCGTATCAAAAAAAGAAATAAAAACACGACTTTCTTTGTGAAGCGTTTCCACTCTTCTGTCAAGAACAACATACATATGCACGTGTAAGCTGCAAACTATGTGAGGGGTCCGGAAAAAAAAAAACCCCACCAAGTTTATTTATAAAAAATTGTGTATGTCTTCTTATGTGCTTAAACTTCAGTCCCCTTCGAGGTGCTCTCGGTGGGGCGCACCACCCTCATCGAGAGGCTTTTCGCCCCGCTCAGAACAGTTTTGAACTCGTCCATTTTGATGCCATCTAGTGCCTCTGCTGTTTTTGGTTTTCACCTCTTCCATACCGGCAAAATGTTTCCCTTTGAAGACGTTTTTTCATCCAGGGAAACACAAACAAAACAAAAAAGTCCCTTGGGGAGAGATCTGGGGAAAAGGAGATAGGGCGCAGAGGTCGTGCTCTTTGGGGTCAGAATTGCCAAACACTCGGCGTGGTGAGGGCAGGCGTGCTTGTAAATCACCTATCTTGAAATGGGCAATCATGTTGAAAGAATCTCCAAAAAGCCCCCAAAACCTCACTGAAACTGAACGCAGTCTCTCAAAACAACGCTAGCTGGTACACTGACGCCCACGGTACCTAGAACACTTACCTAGCGGGGAATGCTGGACTACAGGAGGCCTGCCTTCCAAAAAAATGTTCATTTGTTTGGGGTTTCTTTTTTGTGCACCGTATAATTCAAGTGATTTCAAAATTGCAGGTTGAAGGACAAAACAATTAAATGATCTTGATTAGCATTTGAAACTGGCATTGCACAAAAGATGAATAGTAAAACCCATGCCAGTGATTTATATTTTTGTACTGTGTTAGAATGACATTACATAGCATATTAAAAAACACAAGGACAAGTTGAGAGAGAGACCACAGAAGAAAGGCAACGTCTGTGTTTTAGCACCTTTTTTTTCCTTTAAAAATTTTTTTATTTTAAAGATGTGGGGTACAACTCAGGGTTAGGTATACAAATGTTCATCATGCAGGGACCCTTGTTGGTGAGGTGTACCCCCCCTGCCCCAGGCAGATTCCCACTACTGCCAATCCAGCTTCCCTGCTCCTCCCCCAGCACTTTCCCACTACTGCCAATCCCTTTCTTCCAGTATTACGATCATTGTGCAAGGTCTGTTTATGAGTGAGAACACGTGATACTCAGCTCTTTGTTTCGGTGAAAGATCGCTCAGTGCTAGAGCCTCTAAGTCCAGCCAGGTTGCTGTGAAGTGCATGATTTTGTTCTTCTTTATTTAGCACCTTCAAGAGCACATTTTTCTTGCCTTTGGACAAGGGGTTCCGCATTTTGTTTTTGCCCTGCAATGTGCAAATCTTGTAGTTGGCCTGGTCCCAGGTCGAAATGGGCAGAGTCTGATGAGGGAACATCTTTGGAAGCTGTAGCTCGGTACTCAGGGACACTTTGCTGAAGAAGGTTGCGACCTCGGTGCCTTGTTTCTGTGACTCTTGAATCATGGGGTGGAAGAAGTAACGATCACTTGACATTTACTAACGCTGGAGAATTAAAGATGTTTAGAGTCGTGACGAAGATTCCTTTTTATACTCTTTTTTTTTAATCAGATGGCAGTTGTCAATATACTCCAACTTTACTGTTTCTGTGAGAAGCCATTTAAAGATAACACCATTTAAACATGAGCTCTCATTTTTAAATCAAGGGGCAATAATCCTTAGGAAGGTAACCCTGAGAAGGGCAGACTGTTGTTTCTGGAAAACGTGGCAAGGTCAACGCGCTGCAGCCTACCTGACCTCAGGGATGGCCCAGGATGAGGGGACAGGAAGGGGCAAAAAATCGACCTGCTGTCTTCTTCCATCTCCTGCCACTTGATGTTCACAGGAGACAGCATGCCTGGGAGTTTCTCTGTGGGCCTCAGTGGCATGACCTGGCCTCTTGGGCATCCTGGTGCTGGAATTTTGACTGGCCCCTCCCATGGCTGGCATAGGGGAATGGTGTAGAAACCCAAGTATCCCTGGAGGCCGAGACACCGCAACGGGTGAGAGATGAGCCAGCCATAGTGCAGGCGTCAGGGGCCATGGGTGGTGGGCACGTACACTGGACCCACTGGACATTTTTGCAAACACACAGTCTCAGACATATTCTGTACACGGAAACCACACAATTTTCAAAGCCAATTTCAGAGAACCATCCAGTAATAGTGAGACAGATGACGAAGGAATATGATTCTGGAAGAATGACCTGATTTTTATATGGGTTCAATGCAACCACACCAGTTGGAATGCACAGAGATGAGGTCTAAATTAGAGGGTTGACTAAATTTTTCTTTTCTTTTCCTTCCTTCCATCTTTCCTTTCTTTCTTTTTCTTTTCTTTTTTAATTTTGGATTCAGGGTCTCACTCTGTCACCCAGGCTGCAGTGCATTGGCACAATCAAGGCTCACCATATCCTCAACCTCCTGGGCTCAATCAATCTTTCTGCCTCAGCCTTCTGAGTAGCTGGGACTACAGGAACGCACCACCATACCTGACGGATTCTTGTTTATTTTTTGTAGAGATGTGTTCTTGCTATGCTGTGTGAAACTCCTGGGCTCAAGTAATCCTCCTGCCTTGGCCTCCCAAAGTGCTGGGATTACAAGTGTGAGCCACTGGGCCCAGGATTCTTTTCATTTCTTATTCACTATTTTATTCTTTTTTTTTATGATCAATATTTTTTATTATGATGTTGTGGGGTACAGTTAAGGGTTAGGTATACAAATACGTTTCATTCAGCCACCCTACTGATAAGAGGTGCTTCCCCATCCCCAGACAGATATTTGCTACCGTTAATCCCATCTTCCTCCCCCCCCCCATAGTTTCCCACTACTGTCAGTCATTTTCTTATAATATTACATTGGATGTTCAAGGTCCATTATATGAGTGAGAACATGTTTTATTCTTAAGAGTTATTTTCAATATGCAAGCAATTACATTTGTTTCAGTACAACAATCTATGTACTTGTAAATGGCATACTGTCTCTTTCACTGATTAAGCCATCTGAGGGCCATATGAATACTGTTAGCATTTCAAGGTATTTCTTATATAACTATATAAGCCCTAATATTTATTAAAACCCTCTTTCTAGAGCTCATGGCTAATATAGTCAGATAATACAATGTGCACAAGTAAGTTGGTTTTTACATTGTTATCAGGAACTGCTACACACCAACTACAGGGACAAACATTCTGAAAATAGAAGAAAAATAATCTGTGTAATAATTGAATGGATAAATAATTACTGCAGTCTGCTCACTCAAGTATGTAGCTCTGCCAAGTCCGTGTTCTCAGTTTATTGATTAAAAAAACACTCAGGAATAATATTTTTAAGTTCATCGGCACCTGCGTTGTCTGAAAGTGGTGTCAAGAGTTACCCATTCCTGTAGCTGACATTTCAGGACGTAAGTCAGGAACGATCGGCGAGAACTGAAAACAATTAGATGGAAGACAGCTGCAACTATCCAAACGCATCCGGCAGAGCTATTGAACTGCTTCCAGGTCTTTGAGTCCAGCTGAAAGGAATCATGCTTTTATTGTGGCAGAATTTATTAGTAGTCTGTATAAAGGTGCGGCTAGGATGTTCTCTCTTTTTTTTTAAGTCTCTTTTAAAAAAAAAATTATTATAAAGATGTGGGGTACAATTCAGGGTTAAGTATGCAAACACTGACCATGCAGGTTCCCCTGTTGATGAGGTATGCCCCTCCCTCCCCTAGCAGTTTCCCTCAACTACCAATCCCATCCTATCCCCCACCACAGACAGTTTCCCATTACTGCCAATCACTTTCCTATAGCATTACAATTGTTCAAGTTCCTCTTATGAGTGAGAACATATGGAACTCTGTTTTTCGTTTTTGTGATAAATCACTGAGTATGATCGACTCCAAATCCATCCAGGTTGCTGCAAAGTCCATATATTTGTCCTTCTTTATGGCTGCATAATATTCCATTGTGTATATGTACCACATTTTTTATAGGATGTTCTCTTAAGTCATGAAAGAATCACGATTTTTTCATATACAATAAATCTAATCTTCGCAATTTCCAATTGATTATAAATCTTTTTTTTTCAAAAAATAACTCATTACGAATAGTAGATAAAATGGATTAAACCATTGCACATGGACATCGATGTCTCAAAGTAACTTTTTTCCAGAGTCTCCACAACAAGACCTCATTCTTATTAGTGGAGATGCTGTGTGCTCTGCTTCTCCTGCTATTTATGTTAGATTATGGAAGTTATCATTATTATTATCACTTGGGTGTTTAGATTTTCCACCAATGTTGTTCTTGGTTCCAGGGAGAAATACATTATGTCCTCACTTTACAGCATCAGGTAGTTCTTGGAAACGTTGACTTTCAGTGAAAGGACAGCACCAATTTGACCACAGGCTAATTGGTAGAAACAAGATTTTAGCTCCAGTGGCCTACTTCTGGTTGCAAAAACATCACCAAGCTTCTAACTAAAGTCCAAAGCAGTCTTAATATTAAACATGAAAACCAATGTGAGTTACACATATATTTAAGAAAGACTAATAAAAACGAGCAGGATAATTATTTTCCAGCTCCCGGTTAACCTGGCAAGGATGCCCTCCCAACACAGGGTGCATTCACCCAAGCACCTATGCCCACTCACACCAGGACTGTGCAGACCCGCCAATTCATCTACCCTGGGAAGAACTGGAATACCCTCAGAGAGCCCACACAGACCCAGGGAGAGCACGTACACTTCACAAACTCCACACAGACAACAGCACCGGCTGGCAATTGATTTTTTTTTCTCATCAATGTTATAAGGAAATGACTTTGCACAAAACACTGTTATTTGATAACTTGCATGATAGTTTTTTTGGTACCTAAATTCCTACATTCACGTGAATATTCACAAGTCTTCAGCAAGGATCTTGGATCAAAGGAATATTTGTTCCACATGACCCAAGAAAATTCAAAATTTTAACACTGCTTATACTAATTTATTTTTAGTTATACCTTTGCTTTGATAACTTGTTTTCACATATTATTATTTTAAACCAATACAATTTTATTCGAGGAATTTCATGGGTTAAACCCTTTGGGTCCCCTCCCACTGTGGGAGCTTTTCTGTCCTCTCAATAAATCCTGCTTTCTCACTAAAAAAAAAAAAAAAAAAGAATTTCACATGTCATCCTCCCTCTCATTGTCCATGAAGTTCAGATTCCTCTAAAGCTGGAGTCAAAATTTATCTTCAGTGGATAACTTCGTGCTTGCCCTTTTTAAGTTAAATTGATGCTTTTGATGCTTGTTATTTATGTATCATTATTTGCAGCTACTGAAGCTCTGCACCCATTTGCTGCCATCACAGCTGCTTGTGTAAGGACACTAGAGTAATGTTTATTTGGCTTTATCTAAACAATAACATGGGACTGAGAATGACATGATGATTCTCCCTCTCCATACCTCCTTTTCCTGAGTCACTCAACATTGTAGCAGGACACATCCTCCGTGTTTTCTCTAAAATTCTCACTCTACAGCAGAAGTTTTCCTCGGTGCTCTATTGTTAGAAGGTGCTAGGCGTGGTGGCTCACGCCTGTCATCCCAGCACTTTGGGAAGCGGAGGCGAGGAGATTGCCTGAGCTCAGGGGTTTGAGACCCACCTGGGCAACTTGGTGAGACCTTGTCTCTACAACAAATCAAAAAATTAGCCAGGTGTAGCAGCGCGTGCCTGTGGTTCCAGCTATGTGGAAGGCTGGGTGGGGTGGAAGGATCGCCTGAGCTCAGCAGGTTGAGGCTACGGTGGCTGTGAGCGTGCCCCTGCACTCCAGCCTAGGTGACAGAGTGAGACTCTGACTCAAAAAAGACAAGACAAGAAAAGACAAGAAAAGAAAAGAGGACAGATTCAGGTTTCTTAGTCTACATTGGGGAGCCCAGCAAGTCTTCCTAACTGTCACTTCTGCTTTGTCCCAGCATACATTTTTTGTTGCAAGGAAAGCTTTCTTCTGGCCACTGCTCCTCAAAACTCCGTGCAAGCTGAGCTCCTGCCTGACATTCTTGTTCCTGACGAGGTCAGTATGCTCCCTACCCCGCGAGTCCCCTCTGTAGAGTGGTCAGTGCTCTGGTTACTTGTCAGAGTCGGAGGAGATAGATACTCAAGCCAATAGTTGTACATCCAAGCACTCTTGGCTTTATTAGGGTTTGGAAAAAGATTCCATGTGTGAGATCACATTATCCTTTGAAGAAAATACTTCAGTGTGTGACCTGGGCTAGAACCATCCCAGCCCATTTTCAGTGGCATCTGCAAAAGACGGTCTGGGTGGCACAGCCCATGTGTGTCCTGGGAGGCCCCACTATACTGGTGCCCAGGGTCTTCCTCTGGGCCCACTCTCGGGGGGTGCTGGCGTGTTCAAGCATCCAGAACAGCTCTGATAGGTTGGGCATGGTAGGTGGGACTTGAAATAAAAATACCCCAGCTTCCTTGCTCTTGGGGTGGAATAATTCTGATGGTCCACACCATTTCCTGGATGCCAGAGAGGTCTGAGTGCAGTGACCCACAGAAGGAATCTACTCAGTAGCCAACCTTACTTGATTTCCTCCCATTCTTGACTTATCCTTACACCCCCAGTGGTGCTCCCTATGACTTCCAGGCATGTGAATCCTTGGCACTGAAATCCTTGGATCAGGGTCAGTGTCAGGGAAAAAACTAAAGACGGCCTCTAGGGTACATCAGATATTGTCATTACAAAGAAAGATGCGCTTGTAGTAACCTAAACTCTTTGTGTTCCCAACTCACATTGAATCGCCCATTCTGTGTGCTGAGGATTCGTTTATCTCTGGTCCTGTGATCTCTCACAGGAAGGCTAAAGAAGACTGAAAGTGTTGACAGGAAGCCTGAGATCCCACGCCGGCTGTCTTCAGGCACTGGCTGCGCGACCCTCAAACAGTCATGTGATCACTCTCAACTGCTGCTTCCGCATCTATAATCAGGACGATAACTTCCTAACGTTGCTGGAAAGTAGTCATGAAAGTGAAATCACTCTCCAAATAGAAAATACAAACTGTTCAGAGCAGCGTGCGAAAGACAGCCAAGAGCAAGCCAGAGACAAAAGCAAGAATACTCTAAAGCCAGGCATCTGTCTTACTTGTTTCTAAGATACTGGAGATAGGATTTTTTGGTGGGAATGATGTTTCATGAAATATTTGCTTTGGGTTTCTCTGATTTTATCTTCCTTAATATTGCCCCTTTTAATATACCTCTTTGTGAACAAATTTACGTGGATATTCAGTATTTAGGATTAATTTCACTTTTACCAAGCCAAACCTCAGCATCTCTAAAATACTCATCTTTTATCTGAGTTGTCCAGCTAACATTAAGTAGATAAAAATTTATTAACATTAATTTATCTATTCCAAATATCACACATTTTGCATAGCGCGCGCTCTCTCTCTCTCTCCTTGTCTCTGGAGTTATAATTTCCAGAAGATTCAGGAGAAACTAAAGAACATTCAGAAACAAAAGGTCACTCAGACACAAATGCTAAATGGATGCTCACATCATTTTGTGTCCTCACAACCATCTCCAGCAATTTCATCTCCTCCGATGAGCTTTTGTCCCAGTGTGGAAACAAAAGCGAACAGGAGCAGAGTGAGTGATAAAAGTCATCGCACAGAGAGGTCATTGAACCATGGGCTCTATTATCATTCATATTTAATGCGGCCCATGCTTGACTTTTAAGTCTTTTTCTTTTTCTTCTTCTTTTTTTGTTTGTTTGAGTCAGGGTCTCACACTCTCATTCAGGCTACAGCGCGGTGGCACTATCTGTCTCACCACATCCTCAACCTCCTGGGCTTAGGCTGATCCTTCTACCTGAGCCTCCTGAGTAGCTGGGACTCCAGGAGTGAGCCACCACGCCTGGCTGATTTTTGTACTCTTCGTAGAGACGAGGTCTAGCTATGTTACCCAAGCTGGGGCTCTGGTCTCAAACTCCTGGGCTCAGGAGATCCTCCCATTTTGACCTCCCAAGGTGTTGGAATTACAAGGATGACCCACCAACGCGCTTTTTTTTTTTTAAGGGAGACCTCAGCATCCTCCTTTCCAACAACATTCCCTGAACGCATTTACAGACAGGAGTTTTGCGCATTCTCTCATCTGTGCTGACCAAGCATAGATCTGAGTGGTTATCCACATCTTTCACCTGCCACGGTGGCGGGTACCCTCACTCCACCACCAAACTCACAGAGAAAAGGAACTTCCATCAGACGCCACACTTAACCCTCCCCCCCAAAGGCCAGAGCCATTTATACCTTCTGACAAACTAGCCTCTAAAGCCAAGATGTCTTGCCCAGTGGACATTTTTCTTTCCTTTGTGAAACTTAGAAAAACACTCACCTATTAAAGAATGTCGTTGGATACATTTTAGCCAGAGACGAGTCAGAAGGATTGGCCCAGAAGCCTCCGTGGCCTCTCCCTAACACTGATTATAGTGTGTTCATTTTGGTTCTCTCCTTCCTTCTGCCTTGATCTAAAGTGCTGACTACAGCATTACCGTATTGTTCAAGAATTCATATTTTTTTTTCACATCAAGGTCCAGGCCAGCCTGTTTGATGACACAGATCATATGTTTACATGGGACAGTGCAGGTATTGGATAAACTTAAGAGCAGTTTAAGAATTTTCCATTCTGAAATCTAACTTTTGCAATTTTGTGACAATGTGATGCCGGAGTTTGGTCTTTTGGTCTTTTTTTTTTTTTTAAGTTTTTACTTTGTACTAGAAAAGCTCCTCAAGTTAGGACAGAGCAAGAATCAAGTTCTCTCTTGTTAACCAATATAATGTGGCTCTGGTTTGTAATTCAAAGAACTGAGATATGATTTGAGATTAACATTTAAATTAAAACATGAACCCGATGAAGCCTCCAATTCCATCAGCTACGGAGACTGAGATCTGCTGAGAAATCGAGACAATTACTTAGCCCACATCAGAGTCCTTTGCCTTAATTACTGGAACAACCAGTGCTTGTTTTCCTCTTGGACTCCCCAGCCAAGACTCTACCCTGCTCTCTGCCGAAACTGCTTCTGCCCAACCCCTGTGGCCTGGCTCCATTTCATCTCCTCCTTGAAGGCCTCCAGGATCTGCCTGGGTCTAGTCACATTTGCCATTTGATCACCATACTTATTTAGAAAGTAGTCATTACTCATTGGTGGTGTGTATCCTTGTATCTTATACATTGACCTTCCCAGCGGGCACCCTGTGGTCCTAGAATTTAGTCACTGTGTGGTGTAAGAGTCTTTTATTAGTAGTATTTTTGTACTCAGTATTTTTGTCAATTAACTTATTTTGCACAACAGAGCCTTGATTTACATAAGAGATGGAACTACAAATTGAAAAAATAAAAAACTTCTAAATGTAGTTTACTGGAAATAAGATGCAGGGAGGAAGGCAGTCCATTCAATACTTTTCTATGTTTGAATTTTTAAAAATGAGTCAGTAAAAGCTTGAAAGGTGGAGTGAAACATGCAAGTCTGGTTTTACCAGCATGGCATCCTAGATATGATGCTATCTCATTCAGTATTTGAAGTCACAAAATTTTGAGCCTTCCATCCCTTGGCTTTTGGTCGAAGTTAAAAACAATGAATCTTTTATATTAGATGGCAGACTTTTCCAATTTTTGACGTTAGGTGAGGTGGGTGGAGGGTTGGGGTATGCTCAAAATTGCCCGGGTTTTTAGAGCCAGAGAGAATAAGAGGATTGGTGGTCTCAACATTTCAATAAATAGACTGTCATTAAAAAAAAAAACAAAAAAACTTTTCTGTACCCTTTCAGTGCCTTATTTATTTTTGATCACTAAACACATAATGATACCATAGTCACTGCCTCTTGCCACTCATACCTTAACTGCATTTGAGCCTGTTTCATTTTGACCCGTAGATTTCACGTGACCCTGGCTTGAAGGGTCCTACACCTTGTAGTTGTAATTTGAAGACACTCCCATCTGAATCCAGAGGGTCATCACCAATACCCACTACCTCTGCAAATTTCTGAGGTTCATTCCACATTTAGAAACAAAATTTCCGGAAGTAGGACAATGGCCCTGCAGGGGTCACCGACCCGCCCCACATTTGATTTGGAGCAGCACCCCTGAGAAGTTCTCTCCCTGAAGCCCCTGGAAAGCGTGCTGGTCTCACACTGCCACTGTGGGCAAGCCCCACACGATACCCTACCTGGCACGGTTTTCCTGACCAAGCGTGGGGGGGTCTCCGTGGGTGGCCTTTCCCTATGGTCTGCCCCTGGGGCTACTCTGTCAGCCTCATCTTGCCTCTAGAACTTTTCTTCTTCATGAGCAGGGCTCAGTTAAATGATTGTCCAGGCAAGCTCTCTTTGGAGACTTGTCCTTCTCTGATCATGTTTGACTTCTTGGGTGGGCAAACACACTGCCGGGCTTGCTAAGCACAGTGCAGCCACAACTGTAAGATTTTCCAAATCAGAACATCCTCATCTTGCTTTCTTGTCTGTTTCTCATACTGGGTCTCCCTACTGGGAGTAAAATGTCGGAGGTGAATGGTGAAACGAGCTTATTATTATCATTTCTGGCTCTGTGATTTCATAATTACTTAAGATCATGAAGTCAAGAACTCTCCTTTGTGCTCATTTTTTGAGACATCACAGTCCTTATGACATGAGACAAATTAGATGAAAGCATTTAGCATATAGAATCTGCCATACAGTAAGCCCTCAAATCTGAGTTTTTTTGTTTTTTGTTAAGATGCGGGGTACAATTCAGGAATAGGTGTCCAAGTGGACGTTGAACAGATCAAGTTTGGGCCTCCTGTGGGCTTCACTTTGCCTAGTTTGAGATCAGGTACCTTTATTGATGTTGTGTCTCTCCCCCGTCCCCCCCGCCCCCCAGCAGTGTCTCACTACTGCCAATCCCTTTCTTAGAGTGTTATGGTAAACGCTTAGGGTCCACCTATGAGTGAGAACATATGGTACTCTGTTCTTTGTTTCTGTGACAGATCACTGAGTATGAAAGACTCTAAAAATGCAATTTACTTGGAATGATAGCAAGAGTTAGGAAAAAAATAAATTATTTAAAAAAGTAACTGGGTTCACTTTAAAGATGACTTTAATAGTTTTTTTTTTTTTTAATTGGAGTCTCCCTCTGTCGCCCAGACTGGAGTGCAGTGGCCGCTCCCGGCCACCGCAGCCTCGACCTGCTGGGCTCCGGCGATCCTTCCGCCTCAGCCTTCCAAGGAGCTGGAACTACAGGCGCGCGCTACCACGCCTGGCTCATTTTTGATTTATTGTAGAGATGAGGTCTTCCCAAGTTGCCCAGGCGGGTCACGAACCCATGGGCTCAGGCAATCCACTCACCTTGGCCTCCCAAAGTGCTGAGATTATAGGCTGAGCCACTTTAATAGTTTTAAGTGTATTTTTTATTTTCAGTTAAAGGTTTATTGGTGTATAGTTAATGCTTTATAGTTTTATTAAAAGTTGATTGTGTCACAGTTTTATTGAAGCTTTATTTATTGATTGAAGGAAATGTATGTATTTATTAAAATTATGGCTAATTTATGCAGCGAATAAGAATCCCTGTAAAGTGCTGCACACCTGTAAAGTGTGAAACTGTGATCACTATGAAGATAACAAGCATTTCTGCTTCCTCCAGCTTTCTCTGTGCCCATTTCTCGTTTGTTTGGTTTTTTTTTTTACGAAGTAAGGAAGGTAGGTTTATTAAAGGAAATATACATTGTGAAAGGCACAACAGGCAGGATGGCGGTGAGAGTGTCTGTTGACTGCTGCCCCATTTCTAGCCCCTTCTACGCTTGCTTTCCGGCCCTCCACTCTCTCTTCCTCAGGCCATCATGATTCTGCAGCTGGTCACTCAAGCCTGCACTTCCCACAACATACAGAACGATACCCATAAAGCATGTACTCTCTTTTTGTCTAGCTTCTTTCACTCAGCAGAGTTATTTTGAGATTCATCTGTTTCATTGTGTGAATCAATAATTCACTTTTTAATGTTTGAGTAGAATTGCATTTTGTGAATATGAAATTTGTGTTTAATCTGCTGTCGGACATCTGGGTTGTTGGACATTCGGGTTGTTGCTGATTAAAGCTTCTATGAACATTCACAGACCTACATGTAAGAGCTAAAAAGTATAAGAATTCTAAAAGGAAATATGGGGGGAAAGTAATGAACTTTGGTTTGGAAACTACTTCCTAATAATGAAAGAGGAATTAAAAAAGAAGAAATGTATTTATGAAAATTAAAAATCTTGCTTATCAGAAGACTCTGGTAAGAAAATTAAAGGACAAGTCACAGAGTAGAAGAAAATACGTGTAAAACAGATATCTAACAGAAGATTTGTATCTAGAATATATAAAGAATCCTTACCTTTCAATAACAAAAAGCACATACTTTGAAACAGTTGAAAAAAAAAATGGGCAAAGATGTGACCAGAACTTTCAACAAGGAAGATACTTGGATGGCTAATAAACACATGAAACAATGTTCAGCATATTTAGTCATGATGGAAATACAATTAAAACCACATTAAAATACCCCTGCATGCCCACCGCAATGGCGAAGATTAGCATGAGCACACTGGATGTTGATGAGAATATGGACAATTGTAGCCCTGCTGTACTGCTGTGGGCACATAACGTGGCACAACAGCTTGAGAAAACCATTTATCAGTTACTTAGAAGTTAAACACAGAATGGCCAGATGACCCAGACATTTGATTCCTGGGCACTTTCCCAAGGGAAATGAAAGGACTTGTAGCTTTAAGTTAAGAGAAAACAAAACAAGTTCAAAATAGAGAAACCTGTGTTTCAGAATCACTTACACTTTCCAATTATATTCCAGTACTACAAAGGGTCATTTAAAATTCTGTAACAAGACAATTCATGGTCTTCCTCATTTTCATCAAGTATTTTCTAAAATGTGGTGGAAATCAAGGACTTTTAGAAATTATAGTGTAAACAGAAGAATCGATACAGAAATGTAGGGGGAAAAAAGACACTATCCAGCACTTAAAAAAATTGAAGAAGACACATATTAATAATGAACACACCAACAAATAAAATGCCTTAAGGCAAATGTACTCAACACGTAGTATTATCACCTTTACTAGATCTAAAATATTGAAGGTGAGTTTTTGGATGTGTTTCATGAAGGCAATATGGTACAGTAGAGAAAAAGGTGACAAAATGACATCTAGGCATTGGACCCAGAGGTGTGCTTTGGAAAAGTCACTTAGCCTTTCTGGTTTGATGTTCAGCTTATATGAGCCCTGGAATGTCTTTGAGCTTTAAAATAATGATTTTTTTCCTCAATAAAATTGTTCTCTCGTTTGCAATATCTACAATTTTAGACATCATGTTTTTAAGGAGTGAAAAATCCCTGCCTTTGGTGCTATTTCGACATCATTATAACATCAATACTCCCACCAACTTAAGGCAAATTGAAGTTGTCACTGATGTATGTAATGGTCATATTAAAGATTTAAGATACATTTTTAAAAGATAAGTACATAAATAACTTGGAAGGTAGTCTTGCATGATTTCCACAAAATAACCTCTAATTTGGCATATGCTTCAAGAATTTAAATAAGGTGTTTTAATTCAGTTAACAATGAATATTACATAAAATGTACAGATGTAGCAAATTCTTTCACTTCCTTTCAGTCATTCATGTGCTATATTAAACTGTGTCATTCACACCCCAATTGACAGCTACAAAATAAACTGTTCTGGAAAGTTGAGACCTTTGTCTAATAATCCTCCCCATATGTTTCTGGTAAATAAATAATTGAAGCTTAAAAGAAATGCCGTCTTTGCTCTTGTTTCAAAAGAACAAAGACCTAGTGTTCTTCCTACTGCTTAAAAAAAGACCTTTGCATCATAGATCAAGTCACTTAACGTTTGAAAGAAACCCATATTAATATTTCCTTTTCATCTTATAGTGCTTATAAAATAGTTCAAACGATTTCCACACATCTGCAACTTCGATGTAGATATACCACGCCCTCTAAAAATGCAATCCTCTCATCCTCACGCTTTAAACATTACCCAAGGACTGTCAACCAACAGTTTGTCCTAAATCATCTGGCCAATCAGCCAATGGCATCAGCCCAACTCGATGGAAAAAGAAGTAAAAACTTGGCGCTACTAGTTACAGGGTAGTGCCCATCATTTCTTTAAAAATTTCGCCTAAGCTATCAGAGACAGGACAACAATCTATAATCTTGTCTAAGTTTTTTCATTAATATTTAAGCGACAGGACATATGATGTTGGATCTCAGGTACACAGAGGTGAAGTTGTTAGGCAGGTTTATTTCTAGCTTTGCTGTAATTTTTCTAACCCCTTCCAATAACACCCAGGTGTCACCATTCCCAACCATTATACTGAACTGTCTTCCCTACTGGTAAACAAAAACAAAGCAAGAATAAAACCCAAACATTAATTTACTGGAATTTCAGTTCTCCTTATGTAAAACGAAAAATGCATATGCATTAAACAGGTGTACGTATATTAAGATTTTATTTCATTTTTTTTACCTAAGAAGTATATCTGCTTGAATCATATTGGAGAACCCAACAGGTCGTGTAAGCATTTGCTCAGCTTCTTTCCAGTGACTTCCACGGGGCACTATTTGTTAGCATTTGGTGTTTTCCATTTGGCAGTAACAATCTAAGTTTGACAAGCTTTAAGTAATTTCAGGTTGTTTTCAAGGTTCACTTTCAATTCATGCTTCAAATTGCAGTATATGAAGCATGTAAAACACTTGTTTCAATGAGAACATGACGCTTGCATTTAGTATTTACACAATATGAAATAAATCATGTCAGAATTAATAAGGTCTAATTCTATTAATGTCAGAAAAGATTAACGTGGGTTCCCTCTCCTAAGCAGACTTACCCGAAATGCTTCGAATTATTCTTGACAGTGTTAAAATTAGACTAAGCCTTCAAATAAAATAGGCCAGCAAATAAATTGAGGTAATAAATTAAGACATTGTGTAAATAAAGGTATCTGTGGTAGAAGAAGCCAGATTTGCTTGAAAATTCTTAGTAGATCTGTCACCAGAACACACACATTACTGTATCTTCCAGTGATACCAGTTGCCTCTGAACTGAGTCTGCTTCTTCTTTTTTTTTTTTTTTTACTAAATGCAATATTTATATTTGGGGCATAAAAAAGTTAATGATAATTAGGAGAGGCTATACCACAGCTAGTGAATATAATTTAATAATGTAACAAAAGAAATGTTGCTTGTCAGGTTAACCAGCTTGATCAGAGGTAGCTAAATGCATACTTAACCTCATGAGTTCATAGAGTTAGTAAAAATATAGATGAGTGATTTCAACCTGAATTATCCCTTTTATTTTTACATGTATTTCTACTTGTTTCCTTGCAAGGATTACTACTCAGGGGAATCGCTTCTTCTAGAACGAGGAAAAGTAAGATGTCTGTTTAATTTAACCTTTCACTGAACTTTTTCCATTAAGCCATGGAAAAGTGCAGCTTGCATAAACACAGAAAAATGGTGTTATAAAGTATGGTTAGTACTCCAATTGGTAGTGAATGATATTATTGCTGTATTTCATTAAGAAAAATATAGATTAAGTTGGAAAGACTGGGGGGCGGGGAAGAGAAGTCAATTTATTTAAAATAATGTGGAATAATATAGGAAATTTACTAAGTTTGTTACATGCAAAGTCCTTGGCTAAGGTTGTAATGAATATCCCTTATTTCATATTTATACATATATGGTAGACACATGTCTGTATATATGCATATTTGTAATTTAAAACTTAGTTTATATGGTTTTATCTAAAGTTCCTGAGCTATCTTATGCAAAATTTATTATAAGCCAAAGAATAAAGTTCAGTCAATTCACAAAAGAAAAGTTTGTTTTGATAATAAACTGTATAGAATTAAGTCACAAATTTATTTCCCCTCCCCAAAGAGGGTGGTTTGGAAACCATAGGTTAACACACGTCTTTAAATATTCAACTAAAAGAATAAAAGGGAGAATGCATAAATGATACTTGCAAAGCTTTTGAAGAAGTGGCTTGTAGCAGATATTAAAATCTCCTAATATATCTGGAACATAAAATGTCTCTGGAGGAGTCAAATAAAATCCTGTGAGAAAGCGCGAGGTGGGTCTACAGGGCAAGTGGGTGAAAGGCGGAAAGATACTCTTCTCCCAAAGTAGCACTGGGGAAATTCAGGATAAATGACATACTCATTAACAGTTAGTGGTACTAGTACTAATATTAGGGACTGCAGGGAATGTGTAAGGTACACATGGCTTTATCAGTGCCCTCACCAAATCTGCAATCTGATAGGATGGGTGAAATGTATCGTAAATAAATGAGTGGTGACAATTACTAAAACGACCAGACTAATCCAAAATAAGCATCAGATACTGAAAGTAGTTATGGTAGAACATTGTCAAGACTAAAGGACTTTGAGTATTACAGAAAAATAGCATTAGAGGACAGGGTGGTGAGTGAGCCAGATTACGCCTTTATAAATGGGAAATTCATGTCAATAAGGTAAAAATCACTCCCTAAATGTGCTCATGTATATGTAAAGAGATGTTCTCCAGATGGTTGCTTATGGTAAGGAAAATTTGAAAATAATCTTTGCCTTTAATAACAGAGAAATATTATAAAAGGAAAAGTTAATTCATATTATATAATTAACTAGTAATGGAACGTCATGTTTTCCATGATAATACCATTCGATTATTTGGGGAATATTTTATTACCCATGCTAAGTGAAAAGTAAAACAGAATATGAAACTTCATATGGAAAAAATAGTACTAATTTATATTAGACACACACTCAAAAATTATTTCTTGGTCAACATGTCAAGTGAAGAGTTCTGCAACCTCTCTCTCCACAGTAAATGTGTACAGGTGCATACACACACATGCAGGCACACACAGAGTACATGCACATATTTGTTGTTGAGATTGTTGTAGAACTCAAAATGGAAGATATTTTCATAGGGGAGAACTCAAGAGGGAAACATCAGCATTGACCAGGGCGGAATTGTCACAGCTGTGGGGAACTGTGGAGGGTGATAGAGGCTGTCCAAGTAGGAGTTGTGTTTTACTTCTCTGTTGTCAAATTAAAAGCCACTCCAAAATTTTGTGTCGAAAACCAAACATCCTTGGGAACTGGCACCTGGAGCTGGGTTCAGATGGACACCTCTCTGGTCTCACTGGTATCTCTCAGGTGGCTGCAGAGGTCAGCTGGGCTTGGATGACCTAGCAGTTTCCAAAATGTGTCTGGCAGAGGACTCTGGCCGTCAACTGGGCTGCATATCTCCACGGGCTAGCCCAGGCTTCATTACGTTAGGAGCAACAAGAGAGAACACATGCCCCAAATCACAAGCACTTATTGACTGATTGATTTTAAAGATGTGGAGTACAATTCAGTATTAGATAGATCAGTGGTCATTTTACAGGGTAAACTTTGGGTCTCCGTTTGGTCCCCACTTTGCCTGGTTTGAGATCAGGTACCCTTAATGATGTTATGTGCCCCCCGCCAAGGCAGTACCCCACTAGTTCCTTTCTTATGATAAACCTTCAGGGTCTGCTTATGAGTAAGAACATGTGTACTGTTTGTCTGTTTCTGTGATAGATCACTAAGTATTATACACCCTAAACCCGTCCAGGTTGCTGCAAAGCCGATACTTTTACCCTTCTTTATGGCTGTGTTGTGTTCCATTGTATGTATGTACCACATTTTCTTATTCCAAACCACTTTCGAGGGGCAGCCTGGTTGGGTCCATGTGTTTGCTATTGTGAATAAGGCTGCAATAAACATGCGTGTGTAAGTATCTTTTTCATAGAGTGATTTGAGTTCCTCCAGGTATATTCCTAGAAGAGGGACTGCTGGGTCATATGGAAGGTCAATTTTTAGATCTCTTAGGAATTGCCACACTGTTTTCCACAGAGGCTGTACTAGTTTCCACTCCCACCAACAGTGTAGAAGCGTTCCCTTTTCCCTGCATCCTCTCCAGCATCTGTTGTTTTTTGAGTTGCTGATGATGGCCATCCTAACTGAAGTGAGTTGGTATCTCAGTATGGTTTTAATTTGCATTTCTTTGATGATTAGTGAGGCTGAACTTTTTAAATGTATCTGTTAGCTGCTCATATGTCTTCTTTTGGGAAGAGTCTATTCATATCTTTGGCCCACTTTTTAATAAGGCTGTTTGTTTTTTTTTTTCCTTTCAGCGCATTTGAGTTCCCTGTAGATCCTGGATATTAGGCACTCATCTTTGACAAAGCCCTCACCAACAACCACTGGGGAGAGGAGAGCCTATTAAGTAAATGGTGCTGGGAAAACTGACTGACCACTTGCAGAAGACTGAAACAGGGTCCCTAGCTATCACCATACATAAAAATCACCTCTAAATGGATTAAAGACCTAAACATAAAACCCCAAACTATAAATATCTTAAAAAATGCAGGAGACACCCTTATGGAAATGGGAATAAGCAACCAATTCCTGGTCAAAATCACAAATGCCCATGCCATAAAAGATAAGATAGACAAGTGGGACCTTATTAAACTGAAAAGCTGCAAAGTCAAAGAAACCATCAAGAGAGTGGGGAGAGAGCCCACAGAATGGGGAAAAAATTTGCTAACTTTATATCTGACAAGCACTTTTAAAATGCCCAATTGTATCACATTTGCTAACATCCCATTAACAAAGAAAATCACATGGCCAAGGTCAGGGTCAATTTTGGGAGAGAGGGCATGAGCATACATATTATTCTTAATTTGTTATATATCTATTATTATGACTTAATGTATATGGTTGTCATTTAAATTTTTTGAAATATTTTATGTGAAGTTTATTAAAATCCAAAGAACAAAGTTTAGTCAACTCATAGAAGAAAACTTTGCTCTGGTAATAAGCTATCGATAAGAGAGGTGTAACTCATTGGGAGTCATTAATATCCAAGAAAGCTCTGATCACAAGGGAAATCTAGCATTGCATTAACCCCCCCAAAGTAAGACCTAGGAGTCCCTATTGTAAGATCTGAGTGGAGTCCAGCACCCCACCAACACTGTAGAAGGCAAAACTTGGCCACTTCTAAAATTTCCCTAAGTAAAGTAGAGCACACTGGGAGAGGAACAGTTTGATGTTGCGTGTACCATAAAACAAATGTTTCAAAATATCTTAGTGAGTCTAATGAAATCAAGCCCACAGTCCAAAAAATTACAGAATATATGTATGAATGAAAATTATAGAGAAATGTGAAAATGATTTTAAGTTAAATATATTTATAATATTCAAAGATGTAAAGGAAAGAATAGTAACCATGAATAAAACAACAGGTGTTTATTCAAATACCAATTGAAAATCTTAAAAATATTACTCTAAAAATAAAAATTTCATTGAGTATCTTAAAGAGTAATTTTAGTGTAGCAAACAGAATTAATGAACAAAAAAATTTGAAGAAACATAAAAAATACAAAAAAAGATCCAATCTGCATTTTTTATAAGATTCAAAAGTATTAGATTGAATGGAATAGCAGCAAATATTTGAAGAAAAACATGCTTGGGACTATTCCAAAGTTGAATAAATGAATAAATTTTCAGGCTTAAGCAGGCAACTGAGGGCCAAGAAGCTTTTTCAAAAAATGTGATTTGTATGTGTCTCTATAACTAAAAATGGAAATAAACATAGCAAAACGCAAGTGGCAAATCGCTAATTACATAATCTAACATTTCTTCTGTATGCATTGTCACATTTTCTAACACTTCTATAATAAATACATGGTGCATTTATATTCGCAAAAATATAATTTAACTATAACAATACTAATGTCAATGGCATTTGGCAGGATGATGAAGAATAAATGGAATTTGAATAGTGGAAGAAATATGTGTTAGGACCTACATTAGACCTTGATGGTCTTGTAGAATTTGATAAGAAGATAGACAACCTTAAATAAAATGAGACTTTTTTTTGGTAGTTGAGCAACTTCTAAAAGTATAGAATTCTATGTGTTTATTAATTTATAATAAAATATTTATAAATCTAAATAGCTACTTGAAACTTGTAGAGGCTCCAAATCCACTGATAAAAAATATATGTAATACTGGACTATTTTCTCTTTTAAAATCTTACAGTATCTGAAAGGGCATAAAGATACAGTCTTTCATAATGTTATTAATAGCTAATCCAGTGTTTTTGTTTGTTTTTTTGTACATTGTGACATTAGTTTAATAATTTTTTTCTTTCTTTATATCTTCATCTACTTTCAATATTGCCTTTATTATGAAAGAAAAATTAGGAAAAATGAAGCTCTGACCTGAAATTAAATGAGGTAAAAAAAAAAAAAAAATTACGAGAAAAAATGTTTTCTCATGCCACACACTGAGCTTCATGGAAAACCTGGGTCTTCAGCAAATGTGAATGTTGGACGTGATTAAGTAGACAGGTGCGGAGGTACCATGATTATCTGCATTATCTGGACACATTGAGGATGTCTTTATTAGACAAGCCCAAATTGTTTTGGTTCAGTAATTAAACTGGAAGGACTTTCGAATGCCCTTTGCTAACGACTATTCTAGTTATTTTATTTTCAAAGCTGAGCTTCCTCACAGTTGGAGAAAGCCACCTAGTCTTTCAAGGTACCTTTTAGACAAAATCCTATACTGGATCTGCAGCTGCAACATGCTGGTTTGAAAATTAAGGCATCTGGATGATAGTTGATGGGTGGAGTCTTTGGTCTTCCAGTGCTGTGGAAGGAGCTCCCCCAGGCTTCAGGGGCTGGTGGGACAATGATCACCGGGAAGGGGGTTTTCAATCTACTTCTTCCCCAGCGGCTCCCTCTCCAGCCCTAACTTTTAACTACCAGTTAATCTAGGCATGCTTGTGACTGCGTTGGAAATAAGTGAATCCCCTCCTTACTCATTAGTCTTCAAATAGATGAAAGGTGTTACATTAAGTCAACAGCTGTGGTGTTGACATCTGTGGTTCACCCTATTAACTAATGAGTGTTATGAGCCTCTCTGTCTAGCTGGGACTCACAATCTCACAACAGTATATTCTTGCTTAAGGGTGCAGTCCCTAATTTCTCATCTAAATGTCACAGCGTTTTTTCCTAAACATTTTGTGTATCCTGAAATGTTACAGTTATCAGTGGTAAAAGTCTTAAAATGTGCCCTTTGCTTTACCTGCCGATTGTATTAGGCCATGCTCTTTTACTACCAGGACAGGCACTACGAAACATCTGACTTTACTTCTATTCTCATAGATGCTGCTTCTAGGAATTTCAAGGACCAGCTTCAAACGTCCTCGCATCTGAATGAGAGCTCAATATGTTTAACCAAGTTTTAAAATCCTTCTGATGGGGGAAACCCAATGACAAGGACTAGAAATACTCCTGGACTGTGTCCCGTGAGCTTCTCTCCTTGGCTGATTTTAAACTGTATCCTTGGCTATAATAAATCATAACCCTGTATGTAACTGCATCCTGGGATTTTTGTAACCCCTTCCAGGAAATTATCAAACCCGTGGGTTGTCTTGGAAATCCCAAAACTTGCAATTTGTGTCAGCAGTGAGGGGAATCTTGGAACTCCCAAATTTTTCAGTTAGTGTCAAAAGTGAGAGTCATCTTGGAAACTCCCTAACACTGTAGTGGGTGTCAGGAGTGAGATTAACTAGAACAACTCTGACTCTGAAACAAGGTTTAGGAAGAAGCAAGATAAGAGGACAGGTGATGAATCTTTGGTTTCTGGATGCACACGGGGTCACAGCTGGAACTGCACTTGTACTGCACACAGTTACTGGAGATAGAAGTTACCACTGAAGTTAGAAATGATGGATTCAACTCCTTAGGAACTGGATCACTGGGTGCATAAAGAAATGCAAAATAACAAGAAGCAAGCTAAATATACACCCCCCTGGTTATTTATATCTGCAATATGAGAATGAGAAGAAAATACAGTACCGTGGGGAATCTTGATGCTGGACCAAGTTTGTATTTCAGCTGGTCCAAGCTACAGCCATTAGCTTCAGGACTGCTAGCAAAGGGACAAGTTATGCTGAAATAATACCTCACTAAGAAAATTAGGGTGCCTCACAAGCGAATGAGGAAGTACAAAGGAAAGGAATCCCTTCATGCAGTGTGGGAATCTGTATGCAGTGATTAAAAATGGGATCAATAAAGCAAACATGGATGGGGCAAAACAAAGGTTTTAATGCCACACTCTTGACATTTGGGTGGACGGATAAGACTTCCTGCTGGTACTCCGAAATCAAAGGATCCTAAACAAATCTCATCCATTTATCCTAGTTTGGAGACTTTTTAAGACCTGGTAAGCAAGAATGACAATGAGAAGTCTAACTTCGGATTGCCTTAGTCATGAAAGCTAATCAGTATAAGAACAGATGAGAGGGCCAGGTACTCTTCTTGGCTTGAGCACCATCTGGAGAGCCAAGGGACCATATCCATGAGTGGGCAAAATAATCAGGGGACAGAGAAGAAACTTTTCTGGAACTTCTAGTTATTGGAGACCTGTGCACTGTGATTCCAAAACCTGTCAATGAATGCTAACAGGGCTTTCGTTAGACTGGGAGGATTCGGAGTACAATTATAGATAAGATGAGGCATAAATCTGGATTACAACTGGAATGTTTGAAGAGACAACTGAACTAATCGTGTCCTCTTTACCAGATATATTATGGGAACAGGTAATATCTGACTGAAGAACACCCCCACATCTAGTTTTGTAAAACAGCAGGCATTTAATTTTGCCCCCCAGTCCTTAGTTCTGCACCTTTGTAACCCTACTGTGTATGAATGCGAGTAGATTGAGGGGGAGATTTTTGCTAGAGTAGAATTATTGCTGGCAATCTGAACCAGAGCCGTCCTCAAATGCAGCGATCCTTCCAAAAATGGAAATATTTGGGAAAAAATAAATGATAAAGGAGAAAAGGAAGAATGGTAGCTGAGGATAAAAGGAGAAATAAATGGGCTAGGCAATGAGACAAATACAAGATTATACGGATTTCTCATGAGAGGCTCAGAGCAAGAGATGATATTGTTACTTAGCTCAAGTAAACCGGATGTCTGAAAGGGTAAAGCCATCTATAGCCAAGTGCACTTCTGCTCTTAGAACCTAACAAAGTTGGATGGAAGCCTGAAAACAGTGGTGTCACTCTGGGACACATTTGTTCATATGATATGATGATGAAGTGAACTAATTGTAAATGACTGAGTAGGACTCCACTAATGGGTCAGTATCTTTTGACACTTATTAATCAGGACACATTTACTACCTTATTGTGGCAAGGTATCATACTGACATTGTTGGTAAGGTTATAATACCAATATTGATGGTTGAATGTGGTGGGAAATTGAGTTAACAACTCCTAGAATGTAATACCAATTAAAAAAGAAAAGCTGACACAAGGAAGAAGTGAATTTAGTTAACCATCAGCTAATTCCTATGCTAAATAGTTCAGTTTGAGTTTGTAGATTGAGAAAAAAAATGAGTTATCAAGTTAGTACAAAAAATTAAAATTGATGTAATGGCTTTATAAGATGAGTTTGTTGTTCCTGTGAATCTATCCTTACCTGATGCCGGCTTCTCCAAATGTTAAGCATATTAAGAAAGACACTATTGCTAAAGTTTTTTTATGTAAATATTACACTAAATGTAGGTACTCAAACATATATGATCATTTTGTGGTAAAAGAGCTTTGACTAAGGGCCATGGTATGGCTTGCATAGTTAAAAATTTAAAAAACTAGCCTTACCCGAAGAGAGGTCTGACCTTTGCCCTTGGCTCCTAGGAGGTCATCGCTAAGCCCTTGAAATAGCCTGTCTGCCAAGAGTGCCTTTATTTACCTGGGGGTCTTGTTCCACACGAGATTGTCCAAAAATGTGGATTTTGGTGGGGCTCTGGGCTGTGCGGTGTCAGCTCAACTTTGGGAAGGACTAGACACTAAATGTCAACCAAGCAATTGGTCATTTGTGTGTATGTGACCCCTTTGGACACCAAAGTATGGGATGCTTTTCTGGCTGGCAATACTCTGTATTATCAGACATTTCGGGGAGACGTCAGCACTGCCTACGATTCCACTGAACTACTGGGCGATCATGGTTGGAACTCTCCTGTCCTCTGCTCTATGCAGCTCTTCCCTTGGCTAAACTTAATCTGCTACCACTCTGCTGGAACAAACCATAACTGTGAGTGCAATAGCTTTTAATGAGTTCCGTAAGTCCTTCCAGCAAATTACCAAATCTGAGGGTGGTCTTGGAGACTAACTCTACAAAAATACGCACATAGTCGGTTATAGAATATTCTTGACCCAAAATACATTAAACTTGAAGATGATAGTGAGAAACAATTAAACAGATCCGGAGTGTGGAATATTTAATGAAAACAGTTGGCTGGACCTCTTAATTGTGCTAACAGTCTGATATCACATAAACTAAAAAGGTGAAAATAATTCTTGTAGTCATGTGTAACTGTAATATTTAGAGGAAGAGCGAAATACTTCTCCTAACCACAGAATATCAGTCTTTTTGTCCAGACAATTTAGGCCAACATAGGTCACATGTCCACCCCTGGGCCAATAAGACCAGGGATTGCTGTGTGCTGTCTGATGTAAGTGTGGGTTTGGGAAGCAAACCAGGTTGCTCTGGTTTGCTTTACCTACTCAAAGACTGCTCCCAAAATCTAGGATGCAATCATGTTTTCTTATCATATACATTATATGGGGAAAAGAGGGTAAGTACAACACTATCTGAGCCATACCAATACTTTGTCTTGATTTGGGTTCAAACACACACAAAAAGCCAATGTCCACTTGCTTCTGAAACTCAAGTTGTACTACATAGAATTACATATAATAGCTGGAGTCCAACCACAAAGACCTAATTTTACTTTAACATAACTCAACCTAAGCCAAACATCCTTGAGACAATGATTGACAAACAGTGGCTATTCGAAAATCATTAATTAGTATGGCTTATCAACAGACACCATGTATTTAAAATACCTGTAGCTACTAATACGATACTTCACCATGGGGAATCCACTTCTCTAACTTATTCATTCATATATATATATATATATATATGGTGATGCCAAAAATGTATACACATTTCAAGAGATGTTATCTATGTATTACCTTTTGAAGTTGAATTGAATTATGGTAGCAGTGTCTAGTATGACATTCCCACAAAAGGTGGTATTAATCAAATGAATGCTAGTGTCACCATGCAACAGGCAGGACAAAGAAAATCACAGAAGCACGGTTGTCATTTGAGAACTGCAAGACCATTTTGAAGTGGAATTTGAAATCCGAGAACGTTATGCAAGTACCACAACCATGGAGGCGTGAGTATGCAACAGAATCTCCAACATGAATAACGACTGCATGCATTCATGGGAGTTTGAGATGCATGATGCCATGTGTGCTTTTCACAAAGGAAGAGACAATTTACACGCTGGCTGTAGAATTATACCAAACAATGTGCACTGCACGTGACATGGGAGTTAGCAGAACAAGCATACGATACATTTTAGAACAACGAAATTGAAAGTTTTCATCCCAAGATGATGATTATTATTGAAAATGTGCATACCTTTTTTCTTTGACAAGTGAGCATGTTCGAGATTAATTTTTAATTTCTAGTTTCAATCTAACCAAGAAATATTTGATTTATTTTTATATGAATTTTTTAAAAACAGTTGGACTCCCTTGAATCCCTTCTGTTTAAAAAAAATTTAGAATAATAGAAGTTTGGAATCAGAGGTCATCTTGCTGACTATAAAAAATTAGGACGTGGGCAAAACACAGGTCACATCAGTCATACACCAAACCACTGGCATTGAGAAGTAACATGCAGCTTTGCCCTCGAGCAGCGGTGAGAGGTTGTTCCAAGAGCAGTAATTCACTCTGCTCTTCCCTGGGTCATGTCCTGCCAGGGAACCTAGAATTTGGCCTACTGCTCGGTGATGGGTTGTGATCTGGCTCTGATTTTCTTTAGAGCTACCAACCAGTCTTGGCAGTATCTGTTTTTTCTTCTTCTTCTTCTTTCTCTTTATGCAACATAGAGCTTCACAGATTAATTGATCTGCCTGTATTTCTTTGGTCAAGGACATATTCTGTTGCCGAAACATTTTCGAGAATTTTAAAAACACATTTCTGTATTTTCTTACCTTAGCCCCTGCCCTACAATCTGTTCTTTTCCACAATAAATGAACACCCGGATTAGAGTTTTGCTGAAAGCTTCAAAAAGTAACACATTCGCTTCCCACAGAAAACTTAGACTGCAATCCTTGCAAGGTTACTTGCTTAGACTTTCTGCTCAGGACTTGCCTGCGGGCAGACCAGGTTTTTGACCGTAGAGTTATTTATTCTGGAATGTCTTGCACTCACGGACCTGCTCTACTTCCCAAATTGAATTTGTCATTCTTTCTTGAATATGTTTCTATCTCTCTGTAGTCAGCAAGAAATTTTCTGATAAGATATACAAAAACACTGATAACACAGCAAGTGTACAGGGCCCAAGAAGACAGATCAGAAGGCTGATTGACTTATTTGCCAAAGGTATGACATTTCCTGACTTGTTATGGTCACTACGATGACCGATGACCTCTGACTCTAAAATTCTATGATTCTAAAAACCATTTCAAAAACAGAAGGAATTCAAGGGAGTACAGCTTTTAAAAAATTGGATACAAGTAATAGGTTAGATGTTTAGAATTGATTAGATCAGACCTAGAAATTAAAAACACATTTGAATAAAAAGTAACATTAAAAACAAAATTACTACGAGGGATTTTAAAAGTATGTTTTAAAAAACGTCATATTTCAGTTTAAGTGAGTCCAATATAGGACCATAAAATACCCATCAAAGGACCTGTGGATGATTAGCACATAAATATAAAGTTTTAAATTACATGAATCTAGGACGGCAGCCAGGAGTGTTGTGGTTGCCACATAGAGTGAGATGCTGAGATCAGAAATGATAGATTTGTTGCCAGCACAAGGAAGTTGAATCATTTTTTTGTGTGTGAATTTGTGATATTCACTTACTAACATAACATAAAAATAAAAATGGCTATTATTTTGAAACTTTTTTTGTTAGGAAAAAATTGTTTGCAGTCATAACTAGTTCAGTAATTATGTCTCTGATTCACCCAGAAGAAAACATACACACTAAACTGGCTTTATTTTTAGTGATAGAAAATAGGATTATTTTTCTTTGTTAAGATAATGAAAAAATTGAAGTCATCAAGCTTTAAAATATCGTCTGAAATCCAAGTACTGGAAACACAGACTAAAATAAACCATAAAAGTGGCTCATTTTCTTTTATTGGGGGATTATGCATTCCCTATAAATCCTCAAAATACAAGTGAATACCAATTTGTAATAGTTCTTGGCTACAAAATGGAAGACCGGTCATAAAAGGGAATGAAGCCCAGCTATCTAGCGTTTCCACGGGAACACTTGAGTGCTATGATGAATAATGTCAGCGAAACCCATTCTGGGAAACGTTTCGTAACCTGATTTTCTCAGTAAACATAAAACATTGACTTCTCCTTCTGACAAGCCCCAGTATCAATGGATGAAACGCACAATACACTGCCAGTCATATCCCTGGGAGCATGACACAAAATACAAAGGATGAACGTAGTTTCAATCTTCATGGGAAGGGATCAATCTGACTTTTAACCTGCTCGATCCTCTCACAGAGGTTCGATAACAGTTCATCTTTTAAATGCGACTTAATTTGGCCTTAATTTATTTTCTGGCAGCCGACTTCAGGAAGAGCAAACTCGAATTCAATAAGAACCCGTTTTCCCTTCTTAACCTTCACTCTTCCAAAGACGCTGTAGCACAAATCGTGGAGTTTGTAAACTTTATTTGCAGTGTAATTTATTTAACGAAGGTAAATGGAAAGTGAAAGCAAAAATGTGGATCAGCTGTCCTCAAAAGCATGTCAGACTTCTGTTGAGAGTGAAAGAGCAAAGTAAACATGAGAACAATTGCTAAATGGACATTAAAGAAAATACACATTTGGGGGTACTATATACTGCACCTGTATACCTATATTTAGATATGTACCATATATACTTATAAATACTCATATATATACACCTATATATGAGTATGTATATAAATATGCTATATACTATATATACCCACATATATACACATATGTAAATATATCCAAGTATGCACACATATATTTTTATATATATGTATATATTAACCATGTATATACTCATATATATGTACACACCCAAATACACATACCCATATAGATATACACCCACATATATATCCATATTGAATATACCCATATATATCATATAGAAATATACCAATGTATACATACACCCATATATATACTAATATATGTAGACCCCCCAAATAGGTTTAATTTATTTAAAAATTGTGTACTTATTCTTACCTATTTAAATTGCATCCACCTTCAAAATACTCCTGGTTTGATGCACTACACCTATCAAGAGGCTTTTCCATTGCTCAAAACACTTTTTGAGCTTATCAATTTTTAGACCTTTTAGTGTTTCTGCCACTTTTTGTTTCATCTCATTCACATGGGCAAAACGTTTCCCTTGAGGACTTTTTTCATCCAGAGAAATGAAAAAAGTCACCGGGGCGAGATCAGGTGAATAGAGAGGGTGGGGCATGGCGATCATTTTGTTTTTGGTCAAAAACTGCTGAACACTCAGCACAGTCTGGGCAGGTGCACTGTCATGGTGGAAGAACTAGTCGCTTGTTTGCCACAACCTTTTCTCCAAATCGTGACACAACCTTTTCAAAAATTCCAGATAAAACTTAGCTGATTGTTTGATCAGGAGGAATGAATTCCAAGTGTACTATATGGGGCCTGCCCTCCAAAAGATAATTCTGTTTTTTGGCCCCTTGTATAATCATATATAAATATACCTATATATATATTCATATATCTAAAAGTAGATACCCATATGTAGCCATATATTCACTCATATACAAATATACCCATGTGTATATCCATATATCCAAACATATATACCAATATATATCCATTTATACACCCACATATATGTATACACACACACACACACACACACACACACACACACACACACACACACACACACATACACCAATATACATATCTATGCTTATTGGAAGAAGTATCCTAAAGAAAGGGGGGACAAGGGAGAGTTAAAATTCAAGCATTGATACTGGAGGAAGTAAGACGTGGAAGTTGTGACTTCTATCCAAGCACTCTGCTCAGCCTCCACCGTTGTGATTGTGAAAAATCACGCTGGGCAAGACCACGCCCTCCTTGGTCCAAGGTGCCAGCCTGTGGAGTTCAGCACTGGAAATGAAGCTGCAAAATGGAACAATAAAGGGTAAAGAGCTTTGGGAGGCTGAGGTGAGTGGATTGCCGGAGCCCGCGGGTTCGAGACCCGCCTGGGCAACTTGGCGAGACCTCATCTCTACAATAAATCAAAAAAATTAGCAGGGCGTGGTAGCTCGCACCTGTAGTTCCAGCTACTTGGAAGGTTGAGGCGGAAGGATCACTGGAGCCTAGCAGGTCGAGGCTGCCGTGGCCAGGAACACCTACTGCTGCACTCCAGTCTGGATGACAGAGTGAGACTCCAACTCAAAAAAAAAAAAAAAAAAAGGGTAAGCTGCAAGACAATCGTAGGGCAAAATATTCTGTAACAAACAAACTTTGAGGATTAAGAGGGGAGATTGCATCCGTCAAATAAAAATGGGATGGAGAGAATAAGGGAAAACATAGCATGTGAAAGAGCTTGTAGAAGTTTAAAAAAAAACTAGCAAAATTGCTGGCTCATTCCCACAAGGGTTAGGAAGAAAATCTCTGAATCAGTATAAAAATACAAGAGAAGAAAAAGCAGTTAAAATATGTGGATAGATTAAAATAGGAGTTTCAATGCCTTATGTCTGAAGTCCTGCTTGTGGGTAAATGTAATTAAGGAGACAAATGGATCAAGAAACTAGTACAAGGAAATTGATAGGGTGAAATAACTTAAATATGCCATAAAGAAATCATGTACCCAGCATCCAGCCAAAAAGCAGGCCATGGTCTAAATAAAAGCAGATTTTTGTGAGATCTGACAATACTAGGGATGAAACAGATTCTATTAACTTATGGAAGGAAAAGCATCTTTCCGACGAAGGAGTAGAAATCAAAATAGATGTATACTTCTTCACCTCCAGTTATATTGGAAGAGAAATTAAAATTGATTCGTACCTCTCATATTTCAAGAATACTGGTAGCCAGAAAATAGTGGAATATGCCAGTCAAGCACTGAAAGAAAACAGGTTTATTTGTTTATTTTCCTTAGAATATTGCCCTCACCAAAGCTATCAGTGAGGAGAGAACAAAGCTATTTTTAAACTCCGAATATTGGCACCTTTTAAGCTCCATCTTTTGGCATTAGTTACATTGCCCTTTGCTTGCCTTCCACCTTAATGAATTCTTTACATCCAACATGTTTCTTCTCAACCAGCATTCTCTATCAGTTTTCTCACTCCATCTCCTGCCACCTTCATATATATCCATACCCAACAATATCCCCCTTGATTCCACAGAATACCCTGTAGTTTGGTCTTCACGTAGCATCACACGTCTTCTAAGCATGGACTCATACTCATCTCACAACTCAACTCCAGAACTTTTCAAGGGTACTTATTGCATTTGGGATATCATCAACATATTCAGTGCAGCCAATGGTGCTCTGATATTGCAACTGGAATCTAGAATCGGAACTTACCTCTCCAGGCACTCCCATAAATCATCTCTGCTTCCTCTATTTCAAAGAATCTAGAGGCAGCAGTTACTTCCCCAGGACCCCTGCAGTCCATGACCCCCACTTCCCTGTAGTCCAGACTTGGAGGTCTGTTTTTGTTTCTTGCTCACATAAAACTTTTTCCTTTTGCAGAATCACATTCCATGTCTTAACTCAACTTGATAGACTCCTCTCCCGATTTTATCCTGTTTAATTCTTACTCCTTCGAATTTCACGTTTCCCATTGCGCTGGACTTTTGAATAAAGCAGTGATCACACCCGTGTTTGACACCAGCAAGTGGACTATACTTGCTGCAGCATGGGTGCTCAAGAAGAATCAACTGAATCAATCAATCCATCATTTTCTTTCTTTAAAAATCAAGATTGTTGGCTGGGCTCGGTGGCTCAAGTCTGTAATCCCAGCACTTAGGGAGACAGAGGTGAGAGGATTGCCTGAGTCCAGGGGTTTGAGACCAGCCTGGGCAACTTGTGAGACCTCATCTCTACAATATATCAAAAAATTAGCTGGGTGTGGTGATGCACGCCCGTGGTTCCAGCTATTTGGAAGGGTGAGGTGGAAGAATTGCCTGAGCCCAGCAGATTGAGGCTGCGGTGACTGTCGGCATGCTACTACACTCCAGTCTAAGCAACAAAGTGAGACTATGACTCAAAATAAATAAATAATAAATAAATAAATAAATAAAATCAAGATTGCTCTCTTTGAATAAATGGGTATTTTTTTTATATGACTTGAAAATGTTAGATAGTTTCAGGATGTTTATGGTTGATTTGAACAGCATATTGCCTAGGCAGAAAGCAGTCAGATGGTGTTATAAAGACACTTGAACTCTTCAACTTCCTCTTTTATTTGTCTTTTATCCATTTCCTCTGTCTTCTTTCTTTGTATATATTCTGGCATTTTGCAATTTAATCATTGTACACAGATTTGGCACTACAGCAAGTAACTTAGATAGCTAATGAGAGATTCAGATTCAATTGGCCAAGTATACGACTATCCCAACTTCATAGGATTTATAACAAAAACTTCATATTCCCAGTCCCAGCACAGTGGGGATTTCATAATGGCAGAATCTCCTTTTCTATTTCTAGCAAAAGTTTCTTCAGGGAGAGAGTGTCAAGTAGGGTGTGATGCGTAGTGAACAGAAGCAATCTATATCATATCTATGCATAGTAATATATGTGGACATTTTCCAGTTAAATTAGAGTTTGAAAATATTTTTAGCTTCTTTATTAAAGAAATTTCAAAAGCACAGAACAGTTACAAAAATGGTCCAATTAACCACTGTGCATTCTTCATTCGGAATATTTCATTGTTTGTTCCTCCCTTTCTGAATGTACATGTGTGTGTGGGTTGACATCTTTCTCTTTTCTCTCTCCTCCTCCTCCTTCTCCTTCTCCTTCTCCTCCTTTGTTGTGTCATTCTCAACTTATTATTATTGCCAAATCATTAGAGAGTAAGTTTCAGAATCAAATACCTTCAACCTTAATGACATCATCATTTCTCTCCTTAGAACAAAGTCATCATCTTAAACATCTACTATATAATTATCAAATCCAGAAAATGTATTACAATATAATATTGCATACTATAAATCCTATATGCCTACTTCACTGATTGCTTTATTAAAGCTCTTTTTCTGTATTGTGTTCCAATGGAAGATGCAATCTTGTGTCATTCATTGTTAAACTACCATATCTCTTCACTGTTTTTCTGGAATAACTCTTTCCCTTTCTTTGCCTTTTATGACGCTTACTTTGCTTCCACGAGTATTTGTCGATTGTCGTTTCCATTCATTCCTTGATTTGGGGATCTCTGATTGCTTCCTTATGACTAGACTGAAGCATTTTTAGTTTGTCAACAGAATTACTACCTGAGTCCTGTACTCTCAGCCTGTCTCATCAAGAATCATGTATCTGCCCCAGTCCTGGAATCTTTAACTTTACTCAACATAGCCCATGGTGGGTCACAGTGATGCTATGGTTAGAATTTGTCCCCCAAACTTCATGTGTTGAAAATTTAATCCCCAATGTAGCAGCATAAGCAATAGGACTTTAAAGATGTGATTGGGTCATGAGGGCCCGGACCTCATGAATGAATTAATGTCCTTGTTGCAGGAGTAGACTCTGACAATGGAAAAAAGTTCAACCTAATTTTTCTCCCTGTCTTCAGCACTTTCTTACCTTTCTACGTTCCACCATGGGATGGCTCTTGCCAGATACTGGTGCCATGCTCTTGAACTTCCCAGACTCCAGAACTGTGAGCCAAATAAACTTCTTTTCTTTATGAATCTTCCAGTTTATGGTGTTCTGTTATAGCAACAGAAAGTGGACTATGGTGGTATATGGCATATTTCCCTACTTTAAAGTCACTTTTTCCCATTGTCATGAATACACAATCACTAGAGTCATACACTGAGTCTGTTCAAATATCTTGTTCCCATCAAACTTTTCCCAAATGGTTTTAGCATTCATTGATGACTCTTGCCTGAATCAGTTATTACTACTGTGGTTGCTAAATGGTGATTTTACTCACTACATCATTTTGTGTACATTTATTGTTTGTCATTGCACCAGAAATAAGGCTTTTCCTCCCCCCTGACCTCTTTTAAAGTTAACTTAATTGTGTACCCTGAAGTCAGCATTATAAACATTAAGCTTTGGCTAAAATAGGACGGTGTATACATCTGGCATGGGATATGATCTGTGGCCCACTGGAAAGAAAGCTCAACCAAAGTTTTGTCCTGACTTTACTGATAATTTGAAAGAAATGTTAGAAAAATTATTTCACATCTCTAAGTCCTAGTATCTATATCTATCCAGTGAGGGTTTTATATTATTTAGTCTCTAAGTTTTCTTCTATTTTTAATAGTCTGTAATGTTTGGAAAAATTTCACTTTGCATTCAAGTGACCTAAAAGATCCAGGTAAAAATTCTCCCTTTTCATTTCTTAATAACAGCCCAGTTGATTAATTGCAATTGGCCAAAAACTGGCAAAAAAAAAAAAAAAATCCCTAACCACATTAACTTATTTTGGATCTCATTAAACTTTTAAATTCACTTGCTTTCCCTTGTCTCTTTCAAGCTTATTTTCAGCAGTGTTTCTTCTTTGGCAAGCACATTTGGAAAATGCACAGATTGGGCACCAGTGTAGGAGGAATTATACAGCTAAAAAACGTCCCAAGGAATGATCACGGGTATTTTAATTTGCTTCAGGATTAATTATAGACCTATAATCCTCACATCAAGGCAGCCTGTGGGTTAGAAACTGGGCTGAAAGAGTTGTCATCCTAGTAATGACATTTAAGGGGAGTGATTTACTAAAACAAAATCTGCACCATTTTCAACCCAAATTTTAAAACAAGCCATATAGACATTAAGAAAAATGGTCCCAGACACACTTCTAGAAAATTCTGCACTGTAAATTTAAAAAAAAAAAAAAAAAAAACCTATGAAGATAATGTGATTGAAAGCTTAGGGATGACAAAAAGTATAGCCTCAGAAAGCATTTAGGAATAATCATTTTAATATCATCACTAATACTTAGCAGGAATTCAGAAAGAAGAATAAAACATTCTGGGCATAATATAAGAAATGTAAAAAGTAACATTTAAAGTTTGAATATCTTAAACATCAGTATATTTGGTTGTTTTTCTTGATAATGTTCAAACAATATATCACATACATACAAAACAATTTGTTACCATCATGCCTGCCATTTTTAAATTGACAACTTTAAATTGCAAACTTTAAATTGAAAATTATAAGGGCAGCTTACAACTTCAATGTTATTTTTCTAGAAATAAAATATTCAAAAAACGCATGAAATATGGTACTTTCTATACCTATCATTTTCTTGATATGTATCTGCATATATGTGCATAAATATATCTCTATAAATATATGAGTGTAATAGATCATTTTTATTGAGCACTTCCTTGGAAAGAGGTGCTAAACACTTCGCATGAATTATGACTACATAAATTATACTGTTTAATCTTTTTAGTATTTCTCTGAGATATCTATGACTATTGTCCCATTCTGCAGTCGAGGAAATCAAGTTTAAGAAGTGATTACATAAGTTGTTCAGCATCAGATCAATGGTAGAACCTGTCAGGTAAACAGACTCTATGTAATTAAATGCTACATCTTTTGTTCTTAAAATTCATTTAATCAAATGACTTTAAATTGACAAATTTCTCTCTTTTTCTTTCAAGGCATATTTATACCATATATACACAAGTGCATTACCATCTATATGTTTCATATACACACGCATACATACACACACATACAAACACATGTATGATTTGCCTCTGTTTTTACATTTACATAGAAATGTACTTATTTTATGCATTCATAAAAAGCGTTGTGTATATATACATTTACTGATCGTTTTTCACTGTTGTTTGGAATCCACACATGGTCGTGTGTGGGACTGTCACTGCAACAATTGGATGAAATTGTGGCTATTTTCTCCAAATAAAGCATTATAGGACTTCAAACCCTGCAAGGCTCAACGCTTGTGGGAAGCCAAACAGTCCTTCACTGCCAATTAATGGAATAATGAGAGGAGCTGATCTGTGCCGTGGTTTCCAGTTCTTGCCATGGTGTCTTCAGCACAAAATATTGCTTGCGAATTCGAAGTTCCAACTGAATTCGAGACAACAACACAAACTCAACAGATGCAATTTCTGGCTAATATTGTAACTGAGCCTTCAGCGGGCCATGTCATTCTATCAAGCCAGCTGTTTTCAGGATGACAAGGCACCTGGTAATATCAGTGCATTTCATCGCACGAGTCCTTTCCTCTCTTTATTTGCTCCGAGGTGAGGAATGTGTTGGTAGGAATTAAGAAGACTCTGAAAGTCCATGAATGGTGATGCTGGTAGAAATGTTGCAGAAAGTGAAGGAAAATCCATATCAATGTAGATAAAAACAAAGGGCTTTTCATTTCATAATTAAAGGATTCCATCATAATCGACTTGCCACCAGGTAGATCACTGTTACTTCACGCAATGGTGCTATAAAGGGTGGTCAGTATTGGTCGCTTCTTTACCAACTGGGCATTCGGTTGGGCAACAGCCCAACTGCCTTTCTGAGTAGAATTCTCTGTCACCGGCCCTATGCACAGCATCTAATCCTGCTGCCATGGCCACTTGTCACAGGTCATTATATAATCCTGGGTAGCGATGCCTGACTGGCACTGACTGTGTTACCTTTTCATGTGGTTATTGAGAGCTTTTCTGCACAGAACACCTGCTAAGCATTTGCCTAAAACACAGATTTGTCACCCTGTGCCCACTTCAAAAGGGCCAACCAAGCCACCACTTTCCAAAATAACCCTGACACCAGTTTGCTTGTGCTCTCTAAAACCCTAGTGATATGGCCACCCCATTAGCCATGATTTATGGGCCACTGGAGGTCATTACTTCAGGCCATTGATCCTCACACAAAATGTACAACCAGATATATCACCAGAAGTGCTACTACTCAAAGGCTTTCCCTTCACTACCATGCTGAAGGCCACTTCTCACTGGAACTGGAGTTGAGGTTTCACTGTCTTCTGGTGCCAGCCTATCGGTAGAGCCATCACTACAACAGGGTTTTTCCTCTTCTGTTAACTGATCATTGGGAGTGCCCTGTGATGACAAAGGTTGAGACTGGCCCAAAAAAGGACAATGAAATTCTCGTCGCATTAATGATTGGGCTCTCATGAAACTTTGGGTTCAGTGGATGTGATGGGTTGAGGGAGCGTGAGGAAGTACAGGAGAACACACAAGGATCGTGAGAATATTGGGACACATGGTTGTGACGTTTACTTGTACTTTGCATGTCTGTTCTTGGCTTGTCTCATACATGTGATGTTCACTTAAATGTGAAATTCTGCTGCGTGCCTGCAATCTTATGACTGAATGAGTTGATGCTCACAGTTGATACTTGTTTGAGGATCCCAGTTGCTTCAGATACCATGCCAGGGGTTCAGTCTTTATTTGGACACCCGGAAGCAAGCCAGAAGAATAATTGCTAGTACCAGAGAATGTGGCCTTTCACCAAAATTCTAGGAGCATAAAAACTTCTCAGAGGCACCATACAGCATCTGTGTCTGCCACGGACATATCAAATACCACTGCAATTGTAGGTGATAATGTCAATGTGAAAAGTAGTTTACATTGGATCTTAGAACCATGTCTGGGGCTTTTATTGTTCCCCTCCTCTCTTGAAATTGTCGGCACTGCTGACAACCTGGTCCTGGATTCATATGAGAACCAAATGCTGTTTTTGTTGCCTCCAAAATCCAGGTGCCCCTCAGCATTGCTCCTTTTTCTTCCTTCATGTCTTAAGCAAATTGAAGCTATAAGCATCTTATTTTAAAGATATTTTTCTGTCATACCCAAGAATTGTAAACACTAGACTCTTCAGCAATGTGGCAGGTCCCTAGGTTTTCATGAGGTTGATCCTTTGTTTTGGGGCATGAACATCCCTTACTATAATATGGGGGGCATTGCATGCTTTCTGCTCAGTAGACTCAACTAGTATAGCTATCATTCACTCAGTGGACTAGTGTAGTATCCTATGGGGCATTAAGGGAAACAATGTCTCCCAAATAATATCCTGGTAGGGAGTAAGAGAACCAAGAAAGCTCTAAGATGAAACAATAAGATGTGCCTTTGTCCCTGTGATGTGAGCAGAAACTACTTCTGAATATCTTCATTAATAGAAATTAAAGTAGTGACTGGGCTCAGTGGCTCAGCCTGCGATGCCATGGATTAAACAAACATGGATGCCATAAGAACTGCAAAATGAGTCGGGCTTGGTGGCTCAGCCTGTAATCCTGCGCCTTTGGGAGGCTGAGGTGAGTGGATGGCCTGAGTCTGCGGGTTCGAGACCTGCCTGGGCAGCGAGACCTCATCTCTACAATAAATCAAAAAATCAGCCAGGCATGGTAGCGCGTGCCTGTAATTCCGACTATTCGGAAGGCTGAGGCGGAAGGATCGCCGGAACCCAGCAGGTTGAGGCTGCAGTGGCTGGGAGCGGCCACGGCACTCCAGTCAGGGGGACAGAGTGAGACTCCAACTCAAAAAACAAAACAAAACAAAAGAAAAAAGAACTGCAAATGCTGGATCTTTCCAGTATTTGGTGTTGGCATGAATTTTGTAATCCTAGTTTTGATTTTAGTGTACCATTCGCACAGGTCGTATTAATTCAGTGGCTTTCTTCTGGCTTCTTCCACTCATTACATCTTGCCCCATTGGTCAGATGACCAACATTCCACGGGTTTCAAAGTCTACTGATTCTCATTTGCACTCCCACTTCAAAACATACTGGACCAAGTCTCTACCTATCATCTGACCTCCACAAACACCCACTCTGACTAGTGGCTACTGTACCACTGTGTTTTTAGTTTTGACTTTGAGTATTAATATCCATTTGGAGCTAGTATTTAAGAATGCATGGAAAATCATGGCACTTTCTCTTTGCAGCACACTGTCACTCTGAAACACGACACCATTACTACTTGAAAGGCTTGAGGAAGATTCATAATAAAGATATGTAGCTGCATTGCAGGAATCTTTCTTTCCTTCTTTCCTTCCTTCCTTCTTTCATTCTTTCTTTCTATCTTTTAGCAGTATTTATTGAGAAGACAGAAAAGCTCCCACAGTGGATGGGAACCTGAAGGGGTTGCCCAAAATCTTGCTTAAAGAGACCTAGAGGTCCCATCAGTCAAGGCTTCGGCTCCGTAAGCTAGACACAAGCCTGAAAATCCTCTCATGATAACAGAGTAAGCTTTCTGTTAATTAGATTCAAGTTAGCCCTGCCTTTGTATCTCAACTAAGCTCCCAATTATTTCATTCCTGTGACCCAATGATCAATTTGCCATCACCACCGAACCTTCAGTTTCTTAGGTTAGTTACATCTACCTTGTTTCTGATACAAGAGCAGCCCCACCGGGTCTTTTCAGCTACAAGATCAAATTATCTCCCTTGAAATCTGGGATCCCAGTCCCGTGGCAGCCTCTTGCAACTTCACTTGCAAATTACAGAGGACAACCATAGAGCTCTTACAGGATGTACGTACTTTCCTTACAAGCATGCCTCTTGTGCCTTCATTATAAGAGGGTCTTTTTGATGGTAACCCATCACCAGATTTGAATTCCAATAGCTAAACCTGCATGTTATTAAAGCTAGTCTTTGGTGCTCAAACCATATAATGAATTCTGAATTTTGTAATGAGTGCACTTATGGAAGTACATTTGAATCAATCCAACATTGCATTGCATATTCTGGGACTAATACCTGTAGAATATACTCCTTCCTGCTCACTCACTCTAGACATATCATGGTATACACTAGAAGGAACCTAACACCTTCTCAGAGTATACTTCTCTATGAGAGACAAGTTGGGATCTAGAGTTCATTATAACAAGCAGCCAAATGTCCATTCTGAAGAGATATAGATAGATAGATAGATAGATAGATAGATAGATAGATAGATAGAAATAGATATATATTTAATAGATCAAGACTAATTAAATATATAGTATTTTTATTTTTTAAATACTAGTAAATTTTATAAAGTCAGCTAGTAAAATTCAGAAAAGATATATATCCCCTTCAAGTACTCATAAATGTAGGTGGTACTCAGATCTAGTTTTTGCTAGAAGCATCCATGTGACTCACTATTACATGATATTACCTGAAAATTGGTTTCCTCCATTCTCAACAGTAGTAGGCAGCATCTGATTCACAGCCATAAAGACACATTTAAAAAATCAAAATATTAACATAAAAATTTAGCATTGAGTATGCTACACCACAATTAAAGCATCTTCTAGAAAGCACAGAATTATTTAAAGTAGTTAAAGACAGAAAACAAAAATTTCAACAATGAATATAAGTATGCCATTACTGGGAACAATGCAAATTAGAAGTAAACAGATAAACTTTTCTAAAATCCATAGTTAAAACCCCATGTGTAGAATCAGGTTAAAAGGTGGGGGAAAAAAATCTCTCAAAACATAAAATACTTGAAAGAGACAGAGGAAAATTATAACACCATATCTTCATACCACTCTTTAATTTGGGTGGTGAGACAATGCAGCAAATCACAGGTAATTGCAGCCAACTGTCAATTGTCATAAAATCAGAGGGAAAAAACCCACAAAAAACAAAAAGCATATTATCCAGTTGTATAAATACCTGATGTCTTGGGACTATAAGTGGTACAAATAGACTTTTCCAATTTTACTGTATAATTTTTTTCCCTTTTGATAAGGAATTTTAGAATCAACTTTATTTCATTGAGCAAGGAATTCAGTAATAATTGTATACATGTTACAGGGCTATGTGAAGAGCAATGGTCCAAAATTCATGTGGACAAGTGTCGGGACACATGGGGAACCTCTGGATATTCTTGTGAGTTATTATGTTGATGACATGATCATTGGAAGGGAGGCTATAGGAATAATCCATCATATTTCCCAGAATGTGGACAATGGATTAATGCATTGGAGAAAATAAATTTAAATGCTGGTGCAATTTTGGAATAACTGCATGCATTCAGAAGATGAAATTAAAAGGAATCGAGTAAAATAATTCTATTGAGATAGCTCTCCAAAATACAAGTTAAGCACAACTTGTAGGAGAAGTTGATTCCGTTTTTGGTAATACTGCTTGAGTTAATAATGAAGTAATTTGAAAAGCAAGAATTTTATTTGGGAATCTCAATGACACTAGAGTCAGGGCAATTAAAAATAACTTCCCAGTAGCATATCCCATTAGCAGTCATCTCTCTAAAATGCGACTCACTTTCCATGTATTATTGGTCACTAAAACATCGTATCACAATCTATGGGTGGTCCTTGCAAGGTCAGAAAAGGGCCCATGGCAAAAGGAGGGATCTGGTGCCTGATTTAAACAGAGAAAATTAGGCAGATTAATTTATATAAATTTATATTTATGATTTAAACACAGAAACTATAAACAGATTAATTTGTATAGAAAATAAAAGCACTCAAGGAACTATACAATGAATACCAAAATAAAGCAGCAAGGAAACAAACTAAAACCCCACCAGAGTCAGATGATTCTACAGGGGAATTATTCTAATTCTTCATATACCAGTTAGATCCTATTCCCAATAAATTGTACCTTTATTACTATTTAACAACTTACTTGAGGTATTAGTTAATTAAAGTGGATCAGAGGTATAAATCAGAGACATAAAATTTAATAAAAAAGCAAGCAAAACATTATATGCAGACAATATGATAGTATAACTCAAAATTTTTTATATAATTAATTAAAAAGCTATTTCAAAAGATGAACTATTTCTGCAAGGTAGTACAAAGCAACAATTTTCATGTTACAGCAATAACAAGTTAAAGGATATAATGGCAATGAATACACCATCTACAATTTCAGTAAGAATTATTAGCATTTAGAAATAAACATAGTGAAACTAGGTAATAAATGTTTAAAATGTGCAAAACCAACACGAGGAAAATTTAAAACCATCCCTGAAAGGCACAAATGTAGCATTGAACAAACAGAAAAATATTTCCTCTTCTCAAATAGAAAGAGTCAACATTAAAAATCTATTGATTTTATGAAAGTTAACTTATAATGTTAGCACAATCACAAGAAAAATACAAACTTATTATAAAAGTTAGGAAACAGGCTTCTGCTTCTACTGGAATTTTGATTACAGAAAACTTTTATTCCTCTTGCTAGGTATAATTAAAATTCTGGAATACTTACTTATATATTTATACAAAGACCTTAAAGGTGGAAAGGAGAACCAAGGAACAACACAGGGGTGGATTCCCTGGGTCTTCTTCATTCCTTATAGAAGACTTGAAGCTAAAGAAGTTCATATCCAGAAATGCCAATGGGTACAGATAAGAAAAAGTTCCAGTGAAGTTTGTTCTATCTAATTAAATAACTAGAAAAGGTTTAGTGATAATAACAGCCATACTATAGTTGAACTTCACAGGAAAAAAATGTGGCACCACCCATGCCATTAAATGTCAAGTAGGGAGCCTAGACTTTCACCCTGCTCAGGTTATAATGAGGAACTTGGACCCCACCTCCTGCCAATTGGGTGATATTGGAGAAAGCCAAGTAGGAAGCCAGATCTTTCTTTTCCTCCAGGCAGTAAAGAAACCCAATCCCTTATCTTCCCCCTGTCCCTCCTGTGTCACATCCAGCAGTAGACAGGCTCCTACCTTATCATCTGGGGCAGTGCCACAGGCAGCCTAATGGAGAATCAGAAGTTCACAAATAGACTGTGATACGGAGTACATGACTTCCTTTGAGGTTACAGAAGCTGAATGGTCCATCTGGGCTTCTTCCCTCTTCCCCGTTGAATTGTTGTCAGAAGAAGGCAGCTAAAGTAGAAAATGTAAATAAGATTCAGAGTATCATGATTAAAATCTCTAATATCACTCATCATACCAAGAACCAAGAAGATCTCAAACAAAATTAAAAGTGATAATAAATGCCAACATCTAAATGACAGAGCTGGGTTTTAAAAAGTTATCATATGCATTACACAGGAGCATTGCGTACACACTTGAGTCAAATAGCACCAGTAAGCTAGGCTGTGATGAGAGTGTGTATATAATGTAATTCCTAAAGTGAACACTAAAAATCTGTATTTAAAATACACTCAGAAACACGATAGTCAAATAGACGGTACCACTGAACCAATACCAAGTCTCAAAAGATATAGAAGATATGCTGAACAATTACATGGACATTTGAAAACTGAAAAACGCAATAGCCAAAATTCAAAACATCTATGAATGAGCTCAAATGCAGAATGAAAGGAACAGAAGAAAGAATCAGTGAACTGGAAGACAGAACAACTGAAATTACCCAACATAAACAACAGAAAAAAAATAAACTGGGACAACCCCTTCGGGTCCCCTCCCATTGTGGGAGTTTTTGTCCTCTCAATAAATTCTGCTTTCAAAAAATAAATAAATAAATAAATAACCTGGGGGAAAAATGAGTAGAACCTGAGAGACTTACTGAACCAGAACACAAGATGTAACATCTGTGTCAGAAGAATTCCAAAATGTCAGGAAAAATTACTCAACATAACAATGGTTGAAAAATTCTCAACTTTTGCAAAATACATCAACTTATCCATTCAAGAAATGGAATGAATCAAAAACAGAAGAAATCCAGATAATCCTGAAAAACTGAAGACAAAAACATATTGAAAACAGCAAGAGAGAAACAGTTCCTTACATACAAGAGAAGAACAAATTCAATGAACATAGATTTTAGAATCAGAAACCATGAAGGACAGAGGAAGTGACATAACATTTTCAAGTGCTAAAATAAAAGAACTGTCAACACAGAATCCTATACTCAGCTAAAATATCCTTCAGGAATGAAGTGAGAACCAAGACGTTTTCAGAGAAAGGATAACTAGGAATTTGTTGCCAGCAGACTTCCCTAAAAGAATGTCTAAAGGAAGTTCTTTACACAGAAATAAAAAGATAAAATAAAGAGTCTCAAAATATTAGGAAGGAAGAAAGGACACAATAAACAAAAATATGGGTAAATAACTAGACTTTCCTTTTTCTCTTTAGATTTCTAGATTATTTTTGATGGTTGAAACCAAAATTATAATACTCTCCAATATGTTTCTCATTAGATAGCGAAGAAATATTTAAGACAATTATATTAATAATGGGAGAAGAGGTAGGCATATGAAGGGAAGTAAAATTTCTATACTTTACTTGGATTAGCAAAATCATAACACCAGTAGGCTAAGCTGTGATAAGTGTGTACATATAATGCAATACCTAGAAAGAACAACAAAAAACTGGATTTAGCATACTCTCAGAAACACTAGTCAAGTCATCATAGAATTCTACAAAATGTCCAAGTAAGCCACAGGAAAGCAAGAAAATAAAAAATAAAAAAAACTCAGAGGAATGAAAAACAGAGAGAAGAAAGAAGAAAAATGTTGTGACATACAAAAGCGCTATCAAATAATTAATTGTGTTATATACAAATACTCTAAATAGACTTAGTCTGTTTGACTTGCTATAACAACATAGCTTAGACTAGATAATTCACAAGCAAAATAAATGTGTTTCTCACTGTTCTACAGACTGGAAAGGTGCCTGTAGGTTTGGTGTCTGGTGAAGTTTTGTTGCTCACAGATGGCACCCACACCTTGTTGTTATGTCCTCTCATGGCAGAAAATGGCAGCTTTCTTCAAACTCTTTTAATAAGGGCACTAATCTTGGAACTCACATGACTTAATAATTTCCCCCAAAGGCACTACCTCATAATACTATCACATTGGATATTAGGTTCTAATATATACATTTTGAAGGGAAATCAAGTGGAAAATAGAGATTGGCTGAGTGGATTAAAAAGTGTGACTCAATGATATGTTGTACACAGAAAACTTACTTAACATACAACCATATAAACATAAAAGCATAAACCATAAAGCAAAATGATTTAGAAACACATGAGATAGAAACTTTAAAAAATGATAGTGACTATTATTATAAGGTACAGCATTATTGTCAAGTAAAGAAAATTACCAGAAACATAGGGTTGTGATAATTAAAAGATCAAGCAATTGAAAAAGACATGATAATCCTACAAATGTTTGCACTAAACAACTGAGCTGCAAATAAGTGAAGTAAAAACTGATAAGGTTTTTAAAATAAATAAATAATACACAATTACAGTTCAAGAGAGTAACATCCCTTTGTCAAGAACTGACAGAATAATTAGACAAGAAAGCAGGGTACCAATAAAAAAATTTAAAAAATAAGAACAAAATGGTGCTCTGAAAAGATTAATAATAATGACAAACCTCTAGCAAGACTGATAAGATCAAAAGTAAAAGGTCAAAAATTATGAATTTGGGGGAAAAATGTGAGATATCACTATAGACCCAATAGACATCGAAACAATAGTGGAGAATACTATGAACTACTTTGTGCACATAAATTTAATAGCACATATAATGAACGAATTCCTTAAACAAAGTAATACAGCTCATCCAAGATAAAATGGATAACTTGGGTAGTCCTATAACTATTAAGAAAGTCAAACTCAAAATGACTGTTCTTCCCAATGAAAGCTTGAGGCCTATGTGGTTTCATTGGAGAATTCTACCAAAAGTTAAACAAAAATTAATCCTAATTTTATACAATTTCTTTAATCAGGTTTATAATTATTAAATGTATAATATAGAAAATAGAAATGGAAAATTTGCCAAGTACCACTGTAATAATTACTTCATTAATTGTCAAGAAAAGAGAAAATTAATAGGTGTATGAGTAAGAGACATACATATTTTGCATAGTCTTAAATTATATATCCACAAGAAACTTACTAATTACAAAAGGAAAAAAAACCCAATAATGTTATAGTGAAGAAACTGGTAACCATTGCCTTAACTAAGGGATCAAATTCTGACTGTTTAAGATGTATATCTCATCATATGATGCACTGAGAATGACAAAACACCACTTCTGTGACATTTTTGCCAAAAACTCATAACCTCTATCTAACCATGAAAAAAATATCAGATACATTGAAACTGAAGGGCTCTCTACAAAATAATTGGCCAGTACTCTTCAAAAATATCAGCGTCATGAAAGACAAAGAAATGTGAAGGAACTCTTCCAGATTGGAGGAGACTAAAAAGACATGATACCTTTGGGGATGGGAGTTTATCCTCAAAGGGTAAAGGTAAAAGATGCAGTTATCTCAAATGAATAAACCCCAAAAACTAACGTATACCAGGAAGATACTGAGAGAATGTGTCCCAAGTGCATCAAAACAAAAGATATCCATTAACATGCTCTCTCATCTTTTTGGGTCCTTTTAAATGTCTGTTTTAACCAAATAAAGGAAAAACTAGTACTCTCATCATTAACTGTTATCGTAACATTGCATTGCTTTATAGTTAAATATGTATATGATAAAAAAAGACAAAAAGGGACCCCTCAAATCCAGGATCTATTTATAAAAAATTGTGTGTTTATTCTTACACGCTTAAATGCCAGTCACCTTCATAGTACTCTCCACTGGATACAATAGACCTATTGACACACCTTTTTTACTGCTCAAAACAGTTTTTGAAATCATCGATTTTGATGCCCTTTCATGCTTCTGTCCTTTCTCCCTTTCTACATCAGCGACACGTTGCCCTTTGAGGAACTTTTTCATCCAGGGGAGAAAAAATAGTCACTCGGGCAAGACGGGTGCATAGAGAGGGTGGAGCACGAGGGTCATGTCATTTTTGGCCAAAAACTGCTAAACAGTGTGCTGTGGGCAGGTGCACTCATAAATCACCCAACACAAAATGGCAAATGCATCGAATGCATCTCAAAAAAAAAATCACTGAAGCCGAAAGCAGCCTTTCACAGCAGCGCTAGCTGGTACGCTGACGCCAATGGGTTCCTAGAACACTTACCTACCAGGTGAAGCCTGTACTTCAAGGGCCCTGCCCTCTAAAAGATAATTCTTGGTTTTTTTGGGTCCCCCCTCATATCCACTCTTATCCCTTGTGTGTCATTACATATTAACCATATCATATTTACAGATTGCACAATGTGAAGGACGGCACAAAAGGAGAGGTGTGTAGTAGGTATTGTCGAGACAATTAGACATACACCTACAACTCACAGTTAATTAGTGATGAAAACAGACTGGAATCCAACCACCCATCATCCCTCATGACTTCTTAGGCTACTGCCCCAGTCATCACATCTGATTTAAAAATTAGCATAGACTGCTATAATTAGAGTGTCATGCCTCATCTTTGAATCAACATTTGAAACCAAATTAATTTTTAAAAATACAATTGCAATGATTTCTAGGGGTGAGAGATATTTCTAATTTTTGCTTTAAATGTTTCATGCTTGTCTTGTATATATGATATAACTTCAAAACTTTAATGTGTAGTAAAATTCTGATAAGCTCCAAGACTAAGATTATAGACTGAAAAATTACTAAAATGAGTCACCAAAAGGACTTTGGCATCTGGAGCCACGATCGTGAGACGATGCTGACTGCTTCTTAAGCATCTTAAGTCAGTCATTTAACATACACCCTTGAGCATCTACTGAGTTCTAGGTCTGTTCTAGACATTGGGGATTCACCTGCATCTAAAACAAAGACCCCTGTCCTCAAACAATTCAAATTCTAGCAGATTAGAAGAGGACCTAGAGGATCCTGGAAAGCAAATTCTAAATAAACCTATGTGGGTGAAAGTCAGTTAGAAGGTGACCAGTGGTATGGAAAAAAGAAAATACGGAACAGAGAAAGCCGGTAGGGGAGAAGGAGATTGGGGTGAAGCAGAGTTTTGCAAGCGTGTTGCTCAGAGTAGGCTCACTGAGAAGTCAAGGATTCCAGCAAATAGTTGTGCAATACAGGGTCTGACTAGTTTTTGATGGGTGACAATACTTAAGCCTCCCTCCTTCCTGGTTCCCCTATGTCCCATACCTGGGCATACTGAGAAGAAAGCTTGGGTGCGCCCCACCTTGGCACTGATGGGCAATTCAATCCATTTCCATCCCCTGTTCTTGGACATCTTCACCCAGTCCCACCCACTAGCCCACCACAATAAACCTAGAGACAGTCACCCTCTCTTGCTCTCTCAAGCCATTTGGGACCTGCATGGGAGGCAGGTCAAGTTCTCCCATTGGTAAAGAGTAAGGCTTGTTACACTGGCTCGGTGTGCATGTGACAACATTGGGCTCAACTTCGAACCCAACTTTAGGGCTGGAGGTCCAGCCTGTCCTTGTAGGGAGTTTTGACAAGGGGACAGCAGGTAAGGGAGGTATTTAGCACATTCTGGGATCAGTGCGGCTGGCCTCAGACTTAAGTTAGGGGGAAATGACTAGAAAAATTGTCCTATTTTTTTTGATAAGGATGGGGGCTAGATCTCAGGAAGCTCTAATAACTGTTTTAAAAAGGTCAATTTTACTCCGAATGGAATAAACAACCATTGTAGGGTTTGGAGCAGAGGATGGGTGTGATCTTCTTTTGTTTATTTAGTTTACAGCTGCTTAATTGAGATATAATTCACATTTTATAAAATCCACTCTTTCTAATGTATGCAGTTCACTGATTTTAATATGTTCACAAAAAATGTGGACTCTTCCATGAATTTTTATGTCATCTTTACATAGAGACCGTGCTAATCTTCTTTGTATGTTTTACTTTGAGTAGATGTGCTGCTGAGGTGAGCATCTGGCATTATTTTTAACAGACTTTTTTTACATTTTAAATTTATTTTATTTTTATATTCCCCCCAAAAAAAACCCCAGAATTGTTTTTTAGAGGGTGGGTTCCTTGTAGCAAAGGATTCTCCCAGTAGGTAAGTGTTCTAGGAGCCCATCAGCATCAGTGTAGCAGCTAGCATTGGTGTGAGAGGGTCTGAATGGTTTCAGTGTTTTTTGTTAAAAGATGCTTTCAATGCATTTGCCATTTTGTGTTGGGTGATTTACGAGCACACCTGCTTCCATCATGCCGAGTGTTCGGTCGCTTTTGACTGTAGACAGCACGACCCCGTGGCCCCACCCTCCCCAGTCACCAGATCTTGCACTAAGTGAACTCTTTTTCTTCCCCCAATGAAAAAAGCCCTCAAAGGAAAACGTGTTGCCAATGTGGAAGAAGTGAAACCAAAAAGGGACAGAAGCACTAAAAGTAAAAGGCATTAAAATCGATGAGTTCAAAAACTGTTCAGAGCAGTGGAAAAACCATCTTGATAGGTTTCTTGAATCAAACAGAGTCCTTTGAAGGTGACTGAAGTTTAAACGCAGCCTCTCACAACAATGCTACCTGGAACACTGATGCCAGTGGGTTCCTAGGACACTAACCTAGTGGCAGAAACCCTTGCTACAAGGAGCCCGCCCTCTAAAAAATAATTCTGTTTACCATAATGTCAGATGTTTACCTCAGCAGCACATCTGCACATTTTTCAATAAATTAATTTCATTTTTTTGGTTTCCCCATCACACATTTAGAAGGTACCAGGGCGGCTTCCTTCCACACATATGTTGTGCAGCGGTGAAGACTGGGCTTTGATGGTTCCCATCACCTGAATAGTGAACACTGCACCCAGTGGGTAACCTTTCAGCCTGGGCCTGCTCCTGTCCACCCACATTTTGTAGTCTTCGATGTCCACCATCCTGCTCTGCATGTCTCTGTTGCGGTGCCACTCTTGCTGCTGGCTTGAGAAAAGACCGAAGAAGACACGCAGGCCCTGAGAGTGGGGCCCACTGAGCGCTCATGTGAATCCCCTGAGAGAGGATGGTGGTTCCAGCCAGAAGGAAGCAGGGCAGGGGAAACGGTGAGAAACTGTGGGATTCTGGACACATTTCAAAGGTATCTGGGATTTTCTGAAGGGTCGGGTGTTGCAGTTGCCTTTTGTCTCTGTTCGAATCAGGACGTCTTAGACAGGAAATGAGAGCTGAGTGGGCAGCCAGTGAAGCCAATGAATGCGGAGCCGTGTCTGCTTCTAGGGACTGAGGGAACCTCATGTGATGCAGATTTTCTTGTGTGAGTGACGGTTTCCACCCTAAAGGCCTGAAATCATTAAACACTGACTGAGAGCTGACAGTGGAAAAACTAAATTTCTCTGAACGAAATGAGTAGCCTTAAGGACCGATTGTAGAACATGTTAACAGCAAACTACTCAGGACAAGGAAAGTGACAGGCAAATGCCTATAAACCAGTGGTCCCCAACCTTTCAGCAGGAGAGACTGGTTTGGTGGAAGGCTATTTTTCCATGGGGGCGATGGGGAGAGTCATCAGCATTAGATTCTCATAAGGAACGCCCAACCTAGATCTCTTGCATGGGTGGTTCTCAAGAAGGTTCCGGCTCCTGTGAGAATCTAATGTTGCCACTGATCTGACAGAAAGCTTAGCTTTGCTTGTCTACCCTCCACCTCCTTCTCTGCAGTCCAGTTCCTAACAGGCCACGAATGGGTACTGGTCCACAGCCCAGGGGTTAGGAACCCCCGGTTTAAGCTTCACTAGATTTAATTTGCAGGAAAGGGTAGATTTGCTTATTTCTTCTTCTCTTTCCTCTCTCCTTTCTCTCTCTCTCTTTCTCTCTTCCTTCCGCCCCTCTTCCGTCAACATCTGTCCTCTCTTTCTCTCAGTTCTTAAAGCTCTTCTTTGAAATCAGTCTAGCTTTACCTTGGCCGAGCCAAAGACAAAGGAGAGTTTCCACACCAAAGGAGGGGTGAGTAGGAAAGTCAAGGCTCCTGAACTCTCCCTCTGTTTATAGCAGCACCAGGTTTTGTGGGTCATAGACCCCCAGGAGTGACTGAGACTGCAATGAAGTTGAGAAGTGAAGAAGCCAGGAAGGAAGATTTGAGGACAACCAAGGTGGGCAATGCCCCTCCCCAAGTTTTTTCTTTTTTAGAGCTTTTGATTACCAGAGGCCTTAATTTATATCACCATTAAAAAGGCTTGAAAAGTACCTCATCAAACAAGCATGCACAAATGAAAGCTGTGAGGAGCCAGTTGGGTGCAGTTAATTTTTAATTATTCTCTCTCTGCTCTGGCTTTATTTATCGCCAAGCAGCTGGAAGGGTAGAATCCACCAGAGGGTAAATCACTAGTTCTGTGTGAACAGGAAAATCTTTCTAGTACACTGTTCAAAAATAGATTACAAGTGAGATTAACACAATTCAGAACAGCTTGTTTTTTCCTTCTTAAATGTCACAGTAATACAATCCCGTCTTGACAAAGCCAAAGTTGCACAGGGGTGCCAAGAGGCTGGGACTCTCAGATTCCTCTTGCTCGCACTTGAGGAAGTGTTGTGCTCAAATTAAGAAGAAAACAACCTCAATTAGAAAAACAGTCTTCCACTCCCTTTGTGTTCAATTCAATAACTATCCTTAATTATTTGGGGACCTTAAAAATAAAGAGCAATCACTGTTGCTACAAAAGATCACACTGTTTTGAAATCCTCCATAGACTCAAGACTTCACTCCTTTTGGTCAAAACATGGACATCCTGCACCAGAACTGAACCAGTCTTTGAAGGTGGATAAAATACATCAGGCTGGCTGCCTTCCATCAGAAAAGATGTCTTGTAAGGTGAACAAACCCAGAGTTTTTCAAAGATATTCTGGTATAATGGGGTGCTGATGTAAGAATATATGGAGTGAGAATCGGGCATAGCTTTATGGATTTCCAAACTTCTTGAACTTTTTAATCAGATCTAATGATGATGCTTAAAATTATACTTAAAAGTAAGGTCAAGAGAAAGATGACTACCGTCTCTCCAAACCCTCTCAAAGTACAGACTCTAGGGAGAATCTGGGACCACATGCATTCTCAAATACAAATGAAAACAATTACAAATGATTCTCAATAACATGGAAATAAATCAGAGTGCAAATGCCTTGGAAGATGTGTTGAGGACTTGATAAAGTGTTGCTATTTAAACACAACAATGTTGTAGATTTTTACGGTATTTGTATTATGTTGCATGCTATTTATCAAATGTAAGTCAATGTAAGTTTTTCTAAGACAAACAGAAAAAAAAAATCCTATAACCATTTCTAACAGAAAAATTATCTTAGCCTGTGTCACCTTTCAGTTAAGCCTACATGGAAATGCCTGGATTAAAAGTATAGTTCTTTCCCTTTTCGAGTTCTGATTTTTGTGTTTATATTTATTTATTTGTTTATTTCCTAGTAGGAAATGGTTTTGTTACTGCAAAAAACTGCCACAAGGGAGTGTTTTATATTAAACTATATTTAGATTTGGTTTGAAAAAATCAGTAACATGAATACTAAGTATTAGAATTGGTGAACACAAGTAAGCTGAAATCTTGTAAAGGTGCTAAATTATGAGTTTCTAAGCCAGTTTAATGATTACCCAAATCCCCAGATTGGTGTATTTATTGTTAGAGCGCTTGAGTGTTTCCTTCATAACAGTCAGACCCAGAGACAGTTTGGTACATGTTTTTGTCATTTATTCACATTTAGCTCATCGAAGTCTGGCTTTGAGGAAAAAATGCTATGTCCAAGAAGACATTGGGAGGTGCTTTTCTTGGAAAAAGGAAGTAATGTTCTTTTATTTTATAGTTCACAAACTGACTTCTAAAAATTTGAATGTATTTAAAATGTGTGAAATTACAAAGTTCAAGTATGTTCTAATTTTGGCAAAGCGTTCTCCTATTTCTATTAGAATGATGTCACAGCATGTAGCCAAAGGCAGAGAAATAACAAAAAACTGTGGACAAAAGAAGCAGAAATTGAATTTCCAGTGTTCGTTTCTCTCAAAACTCCCTGAGATTGAAGCCAAATTGCCTGTGCACAGACATTGTCAATCCATGATGTCATATTTCCCAGTAATTCTGGAACAAAGTTACAGCTCTCTGAGCAAATTTGTTTAATATTTTAAAAAGTAATTTTCATGTTTTTGAGAGATGTTATTGCTCCATGGAATCTTCCCAACCCTCAATAAATAGTACGCTTAAGTTTTGGAAGCTCCATTTTGGAAAATAAATCATGCATTCCTTTTAGGATTACTGAAGAGATCAACAGAGTGTGATATTGGGTTCAAAGGATTAAGAGCCACTGACCTCGGTGCCTCCTGCCTTTTTGGCTTTGTGATCCAGAGCAAAATATTTTGTCTCTGTGCCTCAGCTTCTTCAAATATAAAATGGGTGATAATACTTGTCTGCAATTTTGGTAAAAAAATAGGCAATGACGTTATGCCTGAAAGCCAAGGCACCGCGGTGGGTATTCATAGTACCACGACACATGCCAATTTCCTTCTTTCTGACTCCAGCTAACAAGAAATCTCTCTAACATTATTGGCAACTAATCCATATAATGAGTTTTGCCAGATAACAAAAACTTACTTTTAATCACATTTCAGGGAGTAAAATTCCTATGGCAACTGAGATTTATTATCTTATTGGTGAGTTTGAAGTGTTCAATGAATAGCGAAACTATTTCAAGGTACACTTTAAGCATATTTAATTAAAATTTTAATCATGCATGATAGACTTTTGACCTCACCACAGAGAAGAGCAAAATTGGAGTGTGTCTAGCCATGCTCTTTTGTTTCCCTCACTCCCAGATCTTCTTTTATCCCAGAGCACCTGAAGGCACAGGCGGCACTGTCAGGCTGGGCGCGGGCCCACCAGAGCCACCGCTAAGGATGCCCACCCCACACGGCTTATTCCAGCACATGTCATTTCGGGAAAAAAGACGAGATTAAAAAGGCATGTGTGTGTGTCCATATGTAGGATTCGTTTTCCTGAGGCCTCAACATCCTCACACTCGGGCTATGAGCATTCTGCTGAGGCAAGCAGGAGGCCCATGTGAGGAGGCTGATTCCTGCCCAAATTTCTCCCCTTGTCCTCCCTGCCTGGGACTTGGTGACCTTCAAAATCACCTTGGAATCTCCTCATACCTTTTGCTGTGTATTCTGCTTGCCCATGGGTTTGCGCTCTCTCTCTCTCTCTCTCTCTGTCTTCTTTTCCCATCTCTCTTTTTCTCTTCTCTTTTCTCTCTTCTCTTCTGTTTCTCTCTCTCCCCCTCTCCTCCCTCTTCTTCCCTCTCCTCTCTCTCCCTCTTTTCTTTCTTTCTCTCCTATCTGAATCTTCCTCTCTCTTCTCTTCCCTTCTTCTCCCTGCCCCTCCATCTCTCTCTCCTCTCTGTTTCTCTCTATTCTTTTTCCCTTTTTGTCTTCTCTTTCCTTCTCTTTCCTCTCTTGATCTCTTCTCTCTCTTCTTTCCTCTCTACTCTCTACTCTCTCTCTCTCTCTCTCTCTGTCTTTCCTGTCTTCTCTCTTTCTATCTAACCCCTCCCCTTTCTCGTTCTCTGTCCTCCCATAGACTTGGCTGAGCCTCATTCCATGGAGTTTCTCCTATACACCCACCCCCACCCCAGGGAGAGTGCATTGGCTCCTGTTTTTAGAACCTGTGAGTACAAGTACATGAAGTCCCTTAATTTCATATGCCTTTCCAAGTGCAATTTCCTGGGCTGTGTTGGAAAGATCCTTTAAGCTCCCACAAGACTTTCTCTCCCACCCACACCACAATGCAACTCAACCTCTTCTGTGAAGTCCATCCCTGATACTTTAATTCCAAAGAATGCTCTTTGTTTACTTTTCCACTGAAGTGCACAAAATTCTATGGTCTATTCTGCAACTTTAAGGCACAGTGAAGTTGCACGTGTACACAGACCACAAAATCTAGTCCACCGGGCCCACCATAAGCTGCTGCCTTCTGCTCTCAGCTGGGACTATCCCCAGTGCCCGCTGATCCGACCTCCTCAGCCTTCCTGCTGCAATGCACAGGCCCCTGGGGGGTCCCAGGATCTACTCCAGCCCCGGTTTCTTCCAAGCGTTTCCATCCGAGTGCTCCTCTCACACCTGGGCCCCGTGACTACACTCTGGGCCATGTCAGACGAGGGCCTTTGCGTCCCAACTTCTCTATCCTCTCTCCTCCGTGTAATCCTATCCACCCTCTTTCTTCACCCAGAGCAGAGGAGGAGCTGTCTGTCAGTGCTTCCTGGAGGAAGCGTGAGGGAATAGCAGTCAAGAGCGTGGCCTCCACTGGGCAAGCCTCAGCTGATATCTGCCTCTCATTTGCTGCGTGGCTGTAGAGCTTCTGGAATTTCCTGATGCTCACTTTTCTCTTCTATATGATCATGAAAATGACCTGCCCCCCATCAAGTGTGGCCATGAGCATAACGTTTTGCAGAGTTTATGAGTCTTTCTCGTTTAAGTGTTTCTGTTCTGCTCTTGGTTCTTGAATGTCTACCATTTCCAACTTCATTAGCAGCATTTGTTAAAAATACTTTTCTATTTACAGCTAATAGCACTCAGCTCTATTTGACACTTGAGCGTGGAAAACCTGGCCAAGGTGGCTGTCTGCACACGCAATCTGGACTAGACCTTGCAAATGCGCTCTGAATGCATAGAGGGCTTCTTCCCTGTGGCCACTCACACTTTGGGCCAAACCCTAGTTGCCACGTGGCACCCACATGTCAAAGAATTATCCCCAGCCACACTTAGATATGCTCATGGACTCAAGCAGGAGAATTGAGGAGGATTGAGCACACTGACCATCTCCAGGAGAGAAATTATAAAAATAGCACCGTATGGATAAATTCCAATACTTTCCCTTTCCCTTCAGTATAGACAATGATGGTGCATTTAGGCAGTAGTTGTTCAAATAGAGGCACCCTTCTGGGTCCCATTTGGATTCCCCATGTGTGCATTTTCCGGATTATTTGTGTGCGTTTCTGTGGTTCCCCCGCACACGTAGACCTTGCTGGACTAGATTGGGGTGTTGTATTTGTGAGGACCTACTTATTTCTGAATTTCTGCTTTAAAGCTTCTTCAAACTTATGTGTAGCCCTTTCTTTCATGATGGTAGTTTGGAGTGGGAGCCATCCGTCACATTTCTCGGCAAGTCAACTCATTTGTTCAAGACCTTCTCCTCTTCTCTCCTAAGTAGTGTCTCTTTCCGCATACACTGACAAGACATCTTCAGGCTCACACATTCTGCTAATATAGTGAGCGACCAGGGGACGGAAGGAGACTGAGATGGTCTACTCCAGCTTTCATTATTACTGTTTTTCAGTGGTCACAACAACTAAACCAAACCAATAAGCCACAGACTTTTTTTTTTTTTGAGTTGGAGTCTCGCTCCGTCGCCCAGACTGGAGGGCAGTGGCTGCTCTCGGCCACCGCAGCCTCGACCTGCTGGGCTCCGCCGATCCTTCCGCCTCAGCCTTCCCAGTAGCTGGAACTACAGACGCACACTACCACACCCGGTCGATTTTTTGATTTATTGTAGAGATGAGGTCTCGCCAACTTGCCCAGGCAGGTCTAGAAACGTGCAGACTCAGGCAAGCCACTCACCTCAGCTCCCAAGGTGCGGGATTATAGGCTGAGCCACCGAGCCTGGTTAACATTGTTTAGAACAGGATGTCTCAGTCGCACTATGGATACTGGGGCAGGATCATTATTTTTTGAGGGGGGCGCTGTCCTGGGATACTTGGCGGCATCCCTGGCCTCTACCTGGTAGATGTCTGTAGCGACCCCTTCCCTCATCCTGAAAATCAAAAGCCTCACCAGACATTGTCAAATGTGTACCGTGGGAGCAAAATCCCCAGGGAACTACTGGTTTCCAATTAGTATCTTTTCTTAATGAAAGGAGGTTCGGAAAAGGCAATTGTGAATATAGTTACTTGAATAACCTGGTATCAAATGGCATATAAAATAGTGAATTATCCACAGTAACTACAATAACAGCCCACTATCTATAATACATAAGACACTATACTAAATTCTGCACATCCATAATCCAATCTCATCCTCCAAACAACACTGAATGCCTGAATGGGGCTTATATAAACGTAAGTGGCATTGAGAATATCTAGTTCTACGACCTCAAAGGCCACCTTGGATGTTCACTGGCACAGCCTAATAAACTTTCCTCACTCTGCTCAGCGTCAGTTGTTTTGTTTCCAAATACTTTCAGGTACTGATTTCTATTAGAGTGGGTAGTCACTAAAACATAGTCATCTTACATCTGCTTCTTTAAAATAAATCCTGCCAATCTATTTTATTCTTCTGTGTTCTAATCAGTGCCGGGCAATGCATTTAACTGGCTCTCTTTTCTGTGTTCCACTGTGGTCATATCAAACTGTGTGTTTAAAAGTATGATTGCCATTTAAACTGACACTTTGGGAAGTAAACTGACTATGGAATTTGCCTTGGCCTAAGGAATTGTTAGTTCTCTCTCACAAGTTTTCTTCTCCACTGATGAAAATTGATTTTTAGTATGCAGTACAGGATTTTCAAAGACAGAAATGCACCACACATACGAGTCTTACTTTATATGTCATGTGGCTTATTTTACACACACAATTTTTATGAAGTGCACAAGAAAAGAGATTTTTATCTTCATGAAAACCCAATCGCACTTATCTAAAATAATTCCTCCAGAATATGGTCATGTTATCAGAAAATCTGTGAGAGGCTTGTCCAGCTGAGAGAAGGGAATTCATAATTCACTGTCAAGCCAGTGCTGCACTGGTGGAAGCCGAAATTAAAACTGTGTCTGAAGACAGATTGACACTCAAGGCCAAGTTTCTACCATCTCTTGCAATTGATGACAGAATTTAACCGGACAGGCTCATCTGGACAAGTTGAAAAATTATTTCATATCCTGAACTCGAATGATTAATAAGTATTTTATTCCTCTCAATAAATCACAGGCATATTGAAGATATATGAACAGGCCGTCCTATGTCCAAAGCGCACCAATAAAGAATTTTATATATGTTAAGGAAAATGTGACTCACAAGCTAGAAATGTTAAACATGCTATTGAATTCCCCAAAGAAAGTGCTAGAACCATCTTCTCTGTCAAAGCTACTGGGTTTCCTTGTACTGCAATCTGTATGCATAATCAGGACCTATCTCCAGTGTTTTTTTTTTTTTTTTTTTTCTGGCACCTCATTCATAATCTAGCCAGGAGTAAAACTTTTGAAGAAACAGCAAACATTGTCAACCACAGGTTTCATAAATCATTTCAACCTGTCTCCAAAGCCAGTAGTGATTGCTGGCAGTTTTTGGCTTTACATATCACAAGGAAGAAGAAAGAGTACACTAGACATACTATTTCTGTTTGGAGTATAGGACACACTAGAGTTGTATTATTGACCTCTCACGAAGAAAGACTTGATAATGTAACACACTGTATTATAGAAGAAAACTGTTAACCAAACCCCAGAACTTCACAGGAGATGATGGATGATTTTCCATAAGTCCATGGTTGTTTCTCTGCACAAACATAATTTGTAACAACCATTTGTCAAGAATTCTATTTAAAATTGGAAAAGTAACATTTAATAATATATTGCACATTTATTCACATACTATTTTAGTAGCTTTCTGCATATCAGACAGTGTGCCAAATACTGAGAGGTGCATCACTTGATAAGATAGGCAGATCTCATTATTCACTGGATCTTCACTACTTCCCTTGATACCCAAAATATTGGATTTTTTTCCTGCTAATCTCTACAATAAACAGGTAACACAAAGAATAGAACCTAGTTATTATTAATTGTGTTGAAAGCATGGCCTGAAGTTAGCTTCTGAAAAATTCTGGGCAATTAAATGTCACATATTTCTCTAACAAAAACAATTACCAAGACTGTAAGACTATAGGCGTGCTCTTTACTGGGCCCGTTCCTAGGTTTAATATGTTAAACGGAGGTAAGACGAGCTTCTCTCTGCTCTCATGAGTTGTCTACTGAAGACTGAGAAGACCCCCAAACAAGTGTGCAGGAATCCCATCAGGTCACACAGTGAAAGCACAGTCAGAGTCATCAACGGCCTGTGAAATTATCACAAATCTTCACTAAGAACAACCTGATTTATGATGAGTAGCCAAGCATGTGAGTACCTGGAGAAAGAACAGCCCAGGTGGAAGGCACAACAGAGTAGATATTGCTAGGAATTTTGGGAAACTGTTAGTAAACCAGTAAGTCTAGATTGGCATTATTTGGGATCGTGGAAGAAGCTATTCTCCATGCAACAGATATCGTGTCTGAGTATACAGCAGGGGCACTGAATGGCCACGTTTTTACTCTGGAAAGCTCATTCTGTCTGCTGTGTGGAAAGTGGATGATAAAAAAGCAACCTCTTAGCAGACACATCATTTGACAGCTGTTTTGTGTAGCCCAGGTAAGAGAAGAGTGACTAGAGTTAGCTAAACACAAACACAAAAAGCTGGTGAAATGCAAGCTAAAAAAAAAAAGTTGTCTACCAATTCTACATTCTCTTACGATGTTAAAAATAAAGCACTGGCAAGACTGGCCCCTGGTAAGGAAGACGAGGTATCAGCAGCATCTGTGATCTTGGACAAACCCTCCTTGGGCTACATCCTCTCCATTCTAATTAACTCTGCCAGGCACACAAGCGAAGGTCTGTTCTTCGCCACTTCCCTAACACACTTTACCAGCCATGGTTGATGATATCCAATAGAAAATGAGCTCACCCGTCCAATGACTAAAGTGCCGAGGATAACAACAGTGACAAAATGACAACCAATCAAACAGCATATGTTTGGTTTTTTAGTAGAGACAATATATCCCTATGTTGCCCAGGCTGGTCTTGAGCTCCAGGGCTCAAGCAATCCTTTCGCCCCAGTTTCCCAAAGTGCTGGGATTACAGGCATGAGCCATCGTGCCTAGCCAAGAAATTTAAAGTCAAAAAAAATTAATCAGATAAAGGAGATCTTTATAATTGGAAAAAAACAAGAATGTATAAAATATTGCCTAAAATGGTTAAGTATAATGTGTGGTAGTTGCAGTATAAGAAATACACACTGGGAAAAAATAAGATGGATACAGTTGAAGAATGAGAGGGTTGAAATATTTCATTTAAGAACCTTCGGATAAAATAGTAGAAAAGGATAAACCTGTACATGTAGAAACATCATCTGGATAACAGTATTCCTATAAAAAAAAGGAAACTAAAAGAGAAAAGGAAATATTTAAAGAAAGCAAGACGAGAGATGTCCTAAACTTTAAAGCAGTGGTTTTCAAACTTGAAACAAGGCATCTGTTTCCCCTTGAGGCTGTTGTGATCACCAGACCACCAGAGATACCAATTTGGTAGATCTTGTGTGGGGAACAGAATTTGCATGTCCTACAACTTGAAGATTCTGGAGACCACGCTTTGAAAACCACTGTTTTAAAGAAAAGTGAAAGTCACTTGACTAAATGGCATGCAGAGAATTTTAAAAATTTCACATTCTAATAAAGTGAAGACCGTGTACTGCAACAATCCTTTTAATGTGTTCAAGGGTGTAGTGCAGACGGCCCGCAAAGCTAAAAGTCAGATTGACATCACTAGATACATGAAAACAATGAAGTTAAAAACATATTTTAAAACTTTAAAATAATGAAGTTTTGAACCTATAATTTTAGAGCTTGCCAGATTGTTATGCAAAATAAGGTCAGAATACTTATATTTTTAGCTATACCTTGTAAATATTGCTTTATAAAGATCAACTTAAAAACTCCTTTTGAAATAAATTTTCAAATAAAAGGAGAAATAAATTAATGAGAATTCAGACAAAAATACAGAAAATAAGATTGATTAAATATACTAAAATTAATTTTTTATAGAATATTTCTTATAGAATTAATTAAATATATATTTTGTTTGTTTTTTCATTAATCAGTATTTTTTATTATGGTTTTGTGGGGTACAGTTAAGAGTTAGGTGTACAGTTACATTTCATTCAGGCACCCTGTTGATAAGAGGTGTTTTCTCATCCCCAGACAGATATTTGCTACTGTTAATCCTATCCCCCTCCCACCCATAGTTTCCCAGTACCGTCAGTCATTTTCTTATAGTATTCCATTGGATGTTCAAGGTCCATTATATGAGTGAGAACATGTGATATTCGGATCTTTGTTTCTGTGAGAGGTCACTCAGTATTATAGACTCTAGTTCCATCCAGGTTGCAGCAAAATTCATGATTTTGTTCTTTTTTATGGCTGCGTAGTATTCCATCGTGTATATGTACCACATTTTTTTAATCCAGTCCTCTTTTGATGGGCAGCATGGTTGTTTCCAGGTTCTTGCTATTGTGAACAATGCTGCGATAAACATACGTGTGCAGGTATCTTTTTTATAGAGTGATTTGTGTTCTTCAGGGTATATTCCCAGTAGGGGGATTGCAGGGTCATATGGAAGGTCAATTTTTAGAGCTTTTAGGAATCGCCACACTGCTTTCCACAGAGGTTGCACTAGTTTACACTCCCACCAACAGTGTAGAAGTGTTCCCTTTTCACCACACCCTCTCCAGCAGCTGTTATTTTTTGAGTTGTTGATAATTGCCATTCTGACTGGAGTTAGGTGGTATCTCAGTGTGGTTTTGATTTGCATCTCCCTGATGATTAGTGAGGTTGAGCATTTCTTCATGTGTTTGTTGGCTGCTCGAATGTCTTCTTTTGTGAAGTGTCTGTTCATGTCTTTTGCCCATTTTATAATGGGGTTGTTTGTTTTCTTCTTTTCAGTACGTTTCAGTTCCTTGTAGATCCAGGATGTTAAGCCTTTGTCAGACCTAGAGTTGGCAAATACTTTTTCCCAGTCTGTAGGCTGTCTCCCTGCTCTCTTGATGGTTTCTTTGGCTTTGCAGAAGCTTGTCAGTTTAATAAGGTCCCATTTGTCTATCTTCTCTCTTAAGTCCTGTGGGTTTCGGGTTTTGTACAGGAATTGGATGCCAGTTCCGATTTCCATGAGAGTATTTCCTTCCTTTTCTAAGGTTTTTATGGTTTGAGGTTTTACATTTAGGTCTCTGATCCATTTGGAG
>NW_007206742.1:285384-318746 GCF_000164805.1 Carlito syrichta | reverse complement strand
ATTGCCTTAGGTAAGATGGACATCTTCACAATGTTGATTCTTCTGATCCATGAGCATGGGATATTCTTCCACTTGTTCGTGTCAGCTTTGATTTCTTTGAGCAGTGTTTTGTAATTTTCATTGTAAAGGTCTTTCACGTAATTAAATATATTAAAATTAATTTTTTATAGAAGTGTTTATAACATCTGTGATGGTTAATTTTATGTGAACTTGATTGGGCTTTGCTGTTCAGTTGTTTGTCAAACACTAGACTAGATAATGCTATTTTAAAATGTGATTGCTAGCTACAGTCAATAGAAAATGTGTCTTCAAGTCAGGTTCAATATTTATGAGTCATGACTGGAGTTTCCTAAAGGAAGAGAAATTTTCTCTCAAAACTGCAACATAGCAACACTATCTGACTTTTGCAGGCAGTGTTTCAGACCCCAGACGGCAACCTCAGCTCTAACCTGAATGTCCGCCCTACTGACCTGCCCTAACCACCTCAGACATGCGTGACCTCACCATCTAATGAGCAAATTTGTTTAAAAATAAAAACAAACAAAAATCCAGATTTCTCTATGTCGTTGTCTCTCTCTGCCTTTCTGTCTCTCTATAGATAGGTAAGCAGGAAGAGAGAGATATTAGAGGCTCTGCTTCCCTAGAGAACTCTAACTAATATCACAATCCAGAAGGAACCATAAGAAGAAACCTAGGTATAGTAACACAGTGTGGCATGGTGTGTATGTGTGTTTGTGTGTGTGTGTGTGTGCGTGTGTGTATGTGTGAATAAATTTGAACACACTGGCATACTTGTAAGGAAAATACACATCATAATATATCTGTAAAATCAATAAGGACATTTAAGCCTGACTAGGAGTTTTATGTCAAAGGAAAAGAGCATAAGAATAAAAATAGACCATATGACTTTTGAACCAAAGAAAGATCAATTCAATACAACGTAGAAAAGAAGGAATAAAAAAGAACACCCAATACAAGATATAAAGTAGGTGAGAAACATGTATTAATATAATTTTAAAAATCAGATTTGATTTTTGTAATCCAACAATATTTGACATAATAGAAAGAAACATAAATAACATAATACTGAACGTTAAAGAATTAAAAATACTAAATTTTGGTCACAAAAAATAACAGAGTCAAAATAATCATCTGGAACTTCAATACAGCTACCAATATCTACAAAATCTGAAGGAATTATAGGTATACACACACAAAAAAATCAACAAATGGAATTTAGAATTCTACTTCCTCAAAAGTTTATACATTAAGAAGACAAAAGTAATAAGGAAAGATGTAGAAAATTTATATGACATAATTTATAAGCTTCAACTTATACAGTGTTATGTGAATATAACTGTATATATGTAAAACTATACAGGTTACAAATAAAAATTTCAAAAGCTCAATATCATGACTATTTCAAAATAAAAGAATAGCTTAAAAAAATCTTCAAAGATAGTATGGTATTAAATTACTTCTTGTATTAAAATAAAATCTGGAGAGAAATTATACCATATTTAATATTGAATAATAATTAAACACTATGTGTCAAAATAGAAAAGAAAATGGTAAGGCAGTACTGAAAGGTAAGTTGATAACCCTATATATATTTTATCAGGACTCAAAAACTTCACTTTTCAGAAAAAGAGAGAAGATACCAATAAATGAAACAAAGACTACAATTCTTAAAAATTATAAAACAAAGAAGAGTAAAATAATAGAATAATAAATTTGAGCATCTCAATGATATAGATAAGAATTTTAAAATATATAAATATAATATTGTTTAAGAAGACCAAAATTGCATAAACCAATAATTACATATAAACTAATTTGCTAATCAAAGCATTACTTTTCTCCAAAGTCCCAAATCTCATATTACTTTGAAAGAATTCTAAAATTAGAAAAAAATTGGAAGTAAAGAAAAAAAGGCTGGCTGGGTTCGGTGGCTCAGCCTGGAATCCCAGCACTTTGAGAGGCCGAGGCGAGTGGAGTGCCTGAACCTGCGGGTTCGAGACCCGCCCGGGCAACTTGGCGAGACCTCCTCTCTACAATAAATAAAAAACAAGCCAGGTGTGGTAGCACATATCTGTAGTTCCAGTATCTTGGAAGGCTGAGGTGGAAGGATCGCTGGAGCCCAGAAGGATTGTCTGGAGCATGCCACTGCACTCCAGCCTGGGCAACAGAGTGAGACTCCAACTCAAAAAAAAAAAAAAAAGAAAAGAAAAGAAAAGAAAAAAAGACTGTTTTCTATCCTGGATCATTGGAGATAAAGTTGTCAATTTGATGTCCCATCACCAACAAATATTTTAGTTTCTTTTTCTGACAATCAAGAGAATGCTCCTACATAACCTTCATATAATCCTTAGAATTAGGAAGTCAGCACTGATGTGTTATTATTACTAATCCTTAGTCCCAATTTCTCCAATTCTGTCAACACTTTTTTTTTTTTTTATCATAGCTGGAGGAGTCAGCTCAGGGTCACAGATTGCTTTTGGTTAATTGTGTCTCTTTCGGCTTCTTCGGTTTGGAAGAGTTCGTTGAACTTGCCTTGATTTTCTTGACTTTGATGCTTTCGAAGATCACTGCTGGGTGATAGTTTTCCAAAGGTTTGTCATGTTTCTGCATATCTTGCAAGTAAAGACACTCACTGCTTTTGTTTCATTTCAAAGACAATTAGATAATTATATAGCGAATAGCTAAAGACAGTTTCTCCCTCTGGAGTGAAGAGCCGGCATGCTTATTGCCTATTAAAAAGACGGTTTTCCAAGCTCATAGTTCCTCCACCATAATGAAGCACACTGCCCTTGTGCAGCCCTGTGGGAAATAAACTTAGAAGAGCAACACACAAACTGAAACTTTGTTGTTATTTCTGTGCATAATGAAGTATATCTCTGACCTAGAATCTTTTGACTTTTTTCCTGCATCTGTCAAATTGTAGCAAGTTAACATTTTTTGCTTTTAAGCAAAGTAAGATCTTAGATCCTCACATCTCTTAAAACTCAGAGGCCAGTTATTTAGTAGAATGCTCATTTTTAAAAAAGATATTTTCTCATGATTAGATTCAGGAATTCCCTTAATTTGGTTATATATGATAGTGTATGCAGTATTATACACTGTGCAAAACTTCTGACACATTTCCTTTATGATTAGAAATGAGATTAAAATGTTCATGATCATGTTTGTTGTGCTGGAAAAAAAAAGAATTGCAATGGTCATTATTTATTGATTACATGATTATCCACATATACAAGCCAAAGAATCAAACAATTATTAGAATAACCACAAGAGTTTATCAAGGTCACCTTACAGTAATCAATTTATTTTAAAAAATAGTATTTATCTTTATTAAAAGAGCTAATCAAAAAATATAGCAATTCATAAGGTATTTGTATTAGTAGTGAAAACTAAAACATTTGAAAGAGTTTACTAGAGAAAGAGGACCAAGGTCTCTCTGGGAGGGGGAAAACATATTAAAGATCTTCATGATTTCAATAGATGGAGAACTATTCCACAATTGATATTATTAGCCACTACATAATATTAAATGATGCCCATAAACACATTGGCTTGCCAATTCCATGTAGTCTTATCAACTTTTCAGGAGGAACTTCTAAACAAAAGAACACTGCGCAAGAATATTTGCTCCTTTTGGTCATCTCTAGGCTTCTTTGTCTCTCCTGCTTTGCTACAGGGATGCCGAGGCACCACCATTGTCAAAGCGCATCCCCACACATAAACAGTCTCTGAAACACGAATATCTGTGCATCTGAGTGAGGATACTGTGAGCATTCTGTCAGTGTTTATTTGTGAATCAGAGTTCTAAAGTGAGGTCTACTCACGTCTCGGTCAAGAGTCATTAAGACAGTGGGAGAGGGAGGGAGAGGAAAACGAATCTGATAGCAACAGTCTAGTCTAATAGCAGTGGCTATTTGGCGTGCAACTAAATGCCAGCTGCCAAACCATTTCCCCCAACTTCTGATCTGAGGGTGCAGGAGCAGGTGCCACAGGCATATGTGGAGGGAGCCTCTGCCCCACAGAAACTCTTCTCCCTCTGACATCCTTATGCAGCTCGGATAACAGTGGCGGGAGAGCCAGCCCAGTGGATTATGATGGGGATGTTGTGACAGTTTGAAATTCCCTCGAGGGAACACTTTCTTGACTGGGGGAGTCATTCGATTAAAACCAATATTTTAAACATATTGAGCCATTATGTCTTGGTATTTATATTATTTATTATTAATTTTAAAATACATACAACTTCTGACAAATTACTTTTCAATAATTTATTCTGATACCCGTGAAGAGAAATCATATATAGGGAAGTACTATACACTGAATTATTTTACTTAAAACTATTGAATGCTTGTAAGCAATGTAGTTTAGAGAATTTTGAACTGTCTATGTAATTGTTTTCTAAGGGTGCTGGAAAAAATTTATGCAAAATAACAGACTTTTTGAGTGGTGATAATGATATGATTACTTGTTCAAATTTGTCTCTCTGCCAAGTTCAAGTTCCTTGAGAGTAGGTCCTTGAAGACAGCTTCTTGTTTATCTTTGCTCAATAAAACTTTGTTGAAAGAAAATGACATCTTGTCATTGACCATTGTCTCAGTGCCAGGCAGCTTGTCATGGAGAAAAAATATAGCAGTTGCCCTGAATCAAGATGCTCTGAGAATTTGCAAAGTGATTCACCTCTGCCAAGTGAAAACTATAAATACTATCAAACTAAAAGCATCCATTGCATACCTACTGTGTACTTAGCATCATTCGATTGGCACACCTACTCAATAATTGTGAACAGATGGAGTTAGCTGATATAAAAGAGCATGTGTTTTTCCTTCTCCACCCACACACACACATCAACCTAGAAAATAGAATTCTCTATCATGTTTTTTTTCCCTCCTAACAAAGGCGCCGTCAAATGTATTAGTGAAACTTGGAGTCCCTCCAACACCAAAGCTTGCTTCTAAATTTAGAACTAATGAGCTCTCTGTATGTACCAAGTGGAAAACACATATTTATTCTCTCTGTGAGCATCGAGGCCATTTATTCAACCTAACTCTATTGCCAGAGAGAATATTAATGCTTCTCCTGTAGTGCTCCTGGCTCACAAAACTCAGCCTTTGCTTAAAGAGCCTGGGATAAAACATGAACATTAGGGAAGAACAACACATTTGTAGAGAAAGAATTATCTCAGAGAATTGTAGAACTTTCCATTTAATGGGCTTTTGAGGCTATTCCAGCCCAAAGCTTCCTGACTGCTAGAATTCCTCGCAAAATAACTTTCCTGGGGGCTCACCCAGTGCTCTAAATGCCCTCAGAGCTGGAGTATTTTGATCCATGTTTGAGTAGCTCTGGTTGAGGGTCCCTGGCACAAAACCCAAATCATTTCCTTTCGGGTTTACTTACTGGAACACTCAGATTGACAGCTCCTCCACGTGACACTTTTCAGTGCTTGGTGACAGTTATCCCACATTCTCCCTCTGTGGTTTGCTTTACCCACTGCTTTCCAGCACTCTCTTCTCCAGTCTCAAAACTTCAGTTTGTCAATGTTTCCACATCTGCCCCAGTTTCAAGTTGCTTTATTGCCCTGGACACACTCCTGCCATGCTCCAAATGATACAGCTTTCCTAACAAGGACATCGCAACTTTTAAAAGAAGTCAATTGTGGAAGAAATGTGATTAATGGATTGGGGGAGAAAGTACTTGGGCCCCAACCAATGGTTCTGGCAGATGTGGATGATTATTAAAATAGTACAGTTGAGAGTAAATCCATGACGATTTTACTTACGGAACCAAAGGAAGTAGGGTATCGGAGACCAGGAAAAGGAAAGACTCAAGAACATGTCCAAGGCTTATATTTGGGAGGTTAGGGGAAGATGATACCACTAATTTAAAACCAGATTATAAAAGATTGACTCAACTTGCCAGTAGATTGGGATGTACAATCCATTAAGTATGTTTTGCTAGAGATGCTTATAAGAACTCCTAGGTAGCTAATTCTACCGAGGAATTGAAAGAGCTAAATGTTGTTTATATATGAAAGCATCACCTAGAGCCAAGCCTCTTTCCCAAACCAACAGACAATGTGCTGATTGAATTTAGGGTATTAAACGCTATCAAATTATTTTTCAAAAACGTATGCCCTTGTTGGCTGCATCCCAGTCACAGACACCATCAACCAGTGAATCTTTCAAGCTCTTTAATATTCCATCAGTCACCAAATCTTACCAACTGATCTCCAAAATATCCATCCTACCTTGATGCTTTGTCCCATCCATGTGCATTGCATTAGTGCTGCCTCTGCCACTAGTCTGCAAGCTCTTTTGTTATTTCTGAGTTTCCTCTCTGTCCTCACAACTTTGCTCTTTCCAGTGGTGTCCTGGTGTGAGCTTGGACTGCCTTGCCAGAGTTGGGTGCTGAACGTTCAAGAATTTTGTGAATCAGTTAAACAATCACAAGCTTGAAAATGATCATAGCTGGAGTATTCATAACATGACAATCGACAAACACTACAAATGAGTACTTTATATATATATATATATATTTTTTTTTTCAATCTCAGAATACTACCGATCTTGCCTTCCTAGTCCAACTAACCCAAAGTGTCCAAATTGTCTCCCTAAGAAAGCAAAGATAGTCATGAGACAAGCCACTAACAAATACATGGGAAATACTATTCTTATTAAAGTGAGATCATGACTAAAATGCCAGTGAACACAGAACTCTGATTTCAGTAGTTTTCTCATCAGAGCATTACCCATGCCCTATACAGAGACACATGCTCACCCAGGGGTTTCTGTGTCGGACTTCACATGGTGACCACTCTTGTCTTGGTGAAGCAGACAGTAAATTCAGCTTCAGGAATGGTGAAAGCTCTTCTGCTGAGTCTCATTCAATAGTTCTCTTATACTTGGCCAGGAACCTAGGTGAAATGTTTTCTTGGTCTCTGTGTTTTATTCATCAATCAATGTTTTAGAAGGTTGACATCGGGAGAAGATGGTGATTTCTAATCTTGAAGTAGAGTTCTTTCATCCACATGTTCTCCATAGGTAATTTCCAAGGTGAAAATTTTTATTATATTCTGATCCATGGAAGACAAAAAAGATCTATGGTAAATGTATTTGGTGAAAAGCAGGAGAAATTGATTTTTCAGACTTGCAAGGCCAATTCTGGTGTATCTGAGAAGAAGGCAAAGAGTTTGTTTACATTCTGTATCTGCATCCAATTTTCCTCAGATGACAATATGCTTCAGAGAATTAAATCTCCAGAAATTTTCTGTGTAACCAGACAATTTCTATTTGAACTCTTGGATAGTTTTAACTATTGGCCCATCATTAAGTTAACTTATAAATGCATCATTTATTAACAATTGCTACCATAACATGATCTGGTCTGCTCAAAATGTCTTTCTGTTATCCCCTCCCAGGCCACCTAATTAATTTTTACTTGTTCTCTGGTAGAAATAAATTTCAAGTTTGCTCTTATAGCTAATAATTACATCAGCACTATTACAGTTTGGCCTGTGATAGTTAACATATTTCACTGCTTTCAGAACGCTGCTGGATTCCTGCTTTCCAATAGAATATTTGCTTCAACATCTTGTTAAAATGAAAATGTCTGTACGAGAAACTGGGATGAAGATGAGATAGTTGCATTATTTTGCACTTTAAAGTTTGACAGCCGTTGGCCTATAGGTCAAGAGAACAGTCGAACTCCTTAGTATGAGACACAATTGTATTTCATCATCCAACTCAAACATCTTAACTCCTTTTAAAATCCCATTTCCAGCCACACTCATCCTACATTTCTGAAACACTGAACTGCTCAATTTGTCCCCTGCTGTACTCGAGTCTCTGGGCATATTAGAAGCTTTTACATTTTCATAAATTCTTATCTCTGCTTGGGATGACTTTCTCTGCACCATTGCACAATGTGGTTTGCAAATGTCAGCTCCTCAGAAAATAATAATAACTAACAATTACTCAGTGCTTTCAATATGTGAGGCGTGTTGCTAAGTGCTTCCACAGATTATCTCAGTCTATCATCCCTGCGTTTTAAAGAGGAGCGTGTCAGAGGGGGAACTTGAGGCACTGACCCATAAAGTCACCACCCAAGTTTGTGCAGATTCAAATTCCAACCTGGGTTTAGGAGCCCAGGCGGCTGACACACTGCTTCTATTACTCTTCATGGCTTATTCCTGATGCATTTTATTCATGGTAATTATCACTTTATAAATTAATCTCTGCACTTATTTATTTATTTTTCAATCTGGTTTCTCCTTTCAAACTCTGTGGTCTACTAAGATATGGACTTCGACTCCCGGGTTTAAAACAGTCAAAGTGGAAGAGGCTCAATGGCTATGTCTTGGATGGATGGGTGGGTGGATGGAAGGATGGATGGATGGATGGATGGATGGATGGATGGATGGATGGATGAATAGATGGATAGAGGGTGGGTGGATGGGTAGATGAGGGATGGATGGATGGATGATGGGCGAATAGATGGATGAATAGATGATTAAGGAATGAATGGAGAGATGGATGACGGACGGATGAGCGGATGGATGGATGGGTGATTCTTGTCATCTGCGTCTTCACTTTTTACGGTGGAGGAGAAACAAGTATTTCAAAAGATGCACAAGCATTGAAGGCAGATATTCAGATGTATATCACATATTTATCCTCTTTTCTATCCTGTCCGCAGGCAGTTTGAGGTAGCACTTTGCTTCTCAATGTATGTTATGCAGAATAATCACATCCGAATATTCCGGAACTTGTTGGAAATCGAGAGTGTTAGGCTTCTACCCAGACCCAACAAATCAGAATCCACATTTTAATACAATCCCCAGTTAGTCTTATGTACACTGAAGGGTTCTTATAATAGGGGCATGAATCTTTGACTGGTGTTTGTTTTTATCAGGAAGTAGCATGGAAGAGCTCAAGCTTGCAACTGATTTGCAAAATACACCTGAAAGCACTTTTGACCGGGCAGCCCCAAATTCTTTCTGTTTCAATTTAGAAATGATATTATCATTTCCCTAATATATTCTTAATGCAAAAAATAATAAAAAATCATATACTATGCAATTCTACAAAAACACTAAAAAAATACAAAACTAAAACTAATTAAATTCTTTTTAATATTCTAAAAAGCTGATTTCATACAAGAATACAATTCTTTGAAATTTCTAGTTAACAAGGTATCATTCTGAAAATTAAAATCCTTATATATTGAAAATATAACTTCCAAATTCAGCTTAAAAAGTGGAAGAAAATTGGACCATTCTTTCACACAATTTATATAATTGTTATCCTTATTCATGTTCAAATTTTATGAATAAACGATAATAAACACAGGGGAATTAAATAATTGTAATTTAATTTTAAATAATTTAAAAGATGAGTGTTTCTCTTTTGCAGTTATTAAAGCAACGATAATTATGTGAATAGCATATTGAATACATGAATATAATTAATTATATGACTGCTGTGACTTCTATAATAACATATTATCTTTTTATTAGGCTTTAGTTTTTTTGGTTTTTTTCCATAATTAATATTTTTTATTATGGTTTTGTGGGGTACAGTTAAGGGTTAAGTGTACAATTATGTTTCATTCAGACAACCTGTTGATAAGAGGTGTTTCCCCAACCCCAGACAGATATTTGCTACTGTTAATCCCATCTCCCTCCCCCCGCTATAGTTTCCCAGTATGAACAGGCTTTAGTTTTTATAGTACTTTTAGGTTTACAGAAAAGTTTCACGGAAAGTAAAGCTCCCATACTCTCACCCTTTCCAAGTTCCTCGACTAGGATTATTAACATCTTGCATTTATGTGGTATATTTGTTGCAATTGTTGAGCAAATATTGATGCATTATTATTAGCTGAAGTCTATCATTTACATTAAAGTTTTCTCTTTTGGCTGTGCACTCTATAGGTTTCCACAAATGCATACTTTCAGATATCCACCATTATGGCATCATGCAGTGTAGTGTCATTGCCCTAAAAATCCTCTTACTCATATACTCATCCCTCCCTCCCCACAACTACTGAAATTTTCACTGCCTTTGAAACGCTTTTTGGGAATGCTATATAGTTGGAATTACACAATCCGTAGCCTTTTGAGATGATCTTATCTTACCTAATGATGTGCATTTAAGTCTCCTCATGTTTTTTGTGATTTTATGGGTCATTTCTTTTTAGTGCTGAATAATATTCCATTGTGTGCATGTACCAAAGTTTGATTATCCATTCACCTACTAAAGGACACCTTGATTGCTTCCAGCTTTTGTTAATTACAAATAAAGCAGCTTCAACATTCTTTGTGCAGGTTTTGTGTAGACATAAGTTTTTAACCTATTTGAGAAAATACTTAGGTGTCTGACTGCTGAGCCATTGAATAAGACTATGATTAGCTTTGTAAATAAGTACCTAACTGTCTTCCAATAATATGTTGTCATTCATAACCACAGTATATTAATACAAAATTTAATAATAAATACATGATATCAAAACAAAATGGCTGCATAATTTTACATCCCTACAAGAAATGAATAAGAATTTCTCTTCCTTCATATCCTCACCAGCATTTGGTGGTGTCTGTGATTTGCATCTTGGCCATTTTAATAGATGTGCAGTGTTATTTCATTGTTGTTTTAATCTGCATTTACCTTTTCATATGATTGTCTACTATTATTTTCATACGATTTTTTTTACTATCTATATTTCTTCTTTGGGGAGGTGTCTGTTCAGACCTTTTGCGCATTATTAATTGAGTCGCATTTTTTTTCTTTTATATTGCATTTAAAGAGTTATTTGCATCCTTAAAATGCATGTTCTTTATCAGATAAGTGTTTTTCAAGAATTTTTCTCTTAGTATGTGGCTTGTCTTTTCAATCATTTACCTGTCTTTTACAGAGCATACGTTTTTACTTTTAATAAAATCCAATTTATTAATGCTTCTCTCCTGGTTCTTGCTTTTCTTGTTGCATCTAAAAATTATCATCAACCCAAAAGCCACCTATATTTTATCCTGTATTAGCCTCCATAAATATTAGAGTTTTGCATTTTACATTTGGATCTACTATCCATTTTGAATTTTTTTGTGGGTAAAAGGTTCAAGTTCTGTCTCTCTATTTTGTTTTCCATTTTGCATGTGCATTGTCTAACTCTAAAATAACATTAGGGTAGATTTGATTTTCTTATTTTTAAAAATTGTCTTAAAGAATTTATTACTTTTAAGGATATTCCGAATACCAGATCATTCAATGTTTTAATTTGTAGGTTGTATAATGTTTGCTTGGGCCTATAGATTTCAGACTAATCTTATTCAAAAATTTTAATGACCCATGTTACACATTCATTGACTCAATATTTTATTTAATCTAGCCTGACATCACCACATTCTAAAAATTAGGTACCATACGCGACTCTCTATAAGTAGTCTTTGGAAAAATGGCAGCACAGATAAAGTTTATGTTTTGTCTATTTTCCTCCTTAAGACCCTTGACCTCTGCCTGGATACCCTGAATTCTTAGGAAGTTTATCAGCAAGCTTGGTTTGCTCGCTCTCCAGACTCATTCTAACCGTCTCTTATTAGCAGGTTTTGTTTTTTTTTAACTTGCTGCCTTATTTTACCACAATTAATGGAGTAGAGGATCCTAAAATGTATTTCCTTTGTCTAATTTCCACAATGCATGGTCATTTTAGTCATAATAATAACATGTTAATATAGACAATCAGCACTGTTTTATTGAATAATTGCTTTATATGCATATCTTATTTAATCCTGACAATAACTCTGTTAGGTGGATTATATTGTTATAACATCTGCATGGTCAAGGACCCTGGCAATTAAAAGAGTAAATAATTCATGGAAGGTCACATAACTAATGAGTGCCAGGGTTAGCTCTGACCCAGGCTGGCTGGCTCCAAAGCCCTTGGTCATAAGCTCTGAAATCTGGTTAAGGGACAAGACTTCTAAGAACAGCTTTTCACCAAAAGGACAATTTTAATGCTGAGAATTCTGAAACTTTGGCAATCCAATGGGGGTGAATATTATGGAGACATACCCCTCTATTTCTGTGAACTAAAGACCTGAGGTGTTTTTTTTTCCCCAAAAGATGGTGGCGGGGTGGTTGTATAATAGATTTGAAATGAAAAAAAAGAGCTCATTTATAATTCTGCAGCTCTGAAAATAATTATAATCTTATGGAGTTCTGGAGTAGATCACATAAAAAAATACCCTTGTCATTTCAAAACTATTGTGAATTAGCATATGTGCCTAGAATATTGTAGTTGTTTCTACTAATTACGTTACTTAAAATAAGCATTAATCATAATCATAATCTCTGCAATGCACTGCTCTTTATACAAATGAAGCAAGAACAATGACTTTTACTCATTTCTTGAAGTTTTTGAAATCATTGTTCTACTACTTCATAATTGTAAACAATATTATAAAATTATGCATAACTTACTTTAAAAATTTTGTTTACTTGGACTTTTAAATGATATTCAGTAGTGTCATTTACAAATGGCTTTGTGTTTAAATATGAAACTTTCCAAGCAATTAGTTCTTTCAGTGGGCTAATTGCTGTTGTATTTTAAACTAAAATTAAACAATACAGCTATTTTAATTTGAACAGAAAGAACTAAGTTCTAAAAGAAATGAATGTGCAGACAATGCCCTAGGGATATTCCAGCTGCTTTTCTATGTATATATTACTGTAGTAGGTTTGAACTTAGATCTATTGGACTGATGATTAATGATCTAAGATTCCCTTAGCAAAGCTTCAATTCAACGGACCCAGAAGAGACAATGCTGTTGACTGGGTCATTGATTTTTAAGCTTCACATTCCCTTTGTGTGCCACGTTATTGACTGGTTGTGATAGTAACATTGGAGATATGCTAATTAATAAACTTTTCTGATTAACTCCTTGATGTATCCTTGACCCAATGACCATTCCGTCAAAATTTTTTAAGTCCTTCATCATATTGCACAAGTAGAATATAAAACATTTGTTTGCCTCCAAAAAACACGCAACACCATTATTTTGGAGACATAAGGGGAATGACTTCTATTAAGATAACTTGAATAACTTGTTCCTCTGGGATTAGTAAAATTAACAATGGAAAGTCATCTTGGGTTGTGTGCTTACAGAGGTATAAAAGTAGCTCAGGAGGCTGAAGACTAGGATGGTCTGGTTTGGGGTAAAGGAGAGTTCAGTTCTTATTCTTAAACTCTGAGTGTTCCCCTGGACATCAGCAAAGGGTTAACTTCTCTGGAAGACTCATTTCTTTATGTGGAAAATTAAGACATTGAACAGTATGATTCTTTTTTTTTTTTTTTTGAGTTGGAGTCTCACTCTGTCACTCAGACTGGAGTGCAGTGGCCGCTCCCGGCCACTGCAGCCTCCACCTGTTGGGCTCCGGCAATCCTTTTGCCTCAGCCTTCCAAGTAGCTGGAACTACAGGCACGCGCTACCACGCCCGGCTAATTTTTTTGATTTATTGTAGAGATGAGGTCTCACCAAGTTGCCCAGGCGGGTCTCGAACCCACGGGCTCAGGCAATCCACTCACTTCAGTCTCCCAAAGCGCGGGATTACAGGCTGAGCCACTGAGCCCAGCTAAACAGTATGATTCTAAGATTGCACAAAATTCTAGAAGTCTTTAATGCTGTGATTTTTCTTTGCTGCACCCCCTACCCTTTTAAATCCAATTCTCTGGCAACACATGTGGTAAAGTTGGACCCAATCTTGGGGCAGCTCTACTCCAGCACCCCAGGATCTCTCCCAGCAGCTGGTCAGGGGTCATCATTACCACTGCTCATTGTTTCGATTCTTTGAAACGAGCAAAAGGGCAAAATAAACCGACTCTGGTGACCTAAGTTGTAAGGGAATGTGTCTAAATAGAGGAGAGTCCATAGAATGTCCAGCAGGGTTTAAGAACCATGCTTAGAATCCACATAGTCACAAACTAACAAATGCACAGCACGGTTCAGTGAGGCCACTGCTGCCACCATTGCTGCCTTCAGATGCTGCAGATGTCACCCTGACATCCAGGACAGAATGCTGAAAATCGCTGCTGGTGCCTTTCCACTTTTCCACCCAGAAACCGCAGGTTCTCCCTTGCAGGTGGCAAGTCCAGGTTGCAGGACTCTGGAAGCTACACTGCAACTGTCTCCCTGAAGCTTAACAGATGTCTACACGGCATTGTTAAGGAGCAGGAATACTGTCAGCCCACGCGATCTGTTGCTGCATATGGCTCCGGTTGGAGGGTTGCTTTAAATTCACAATGAAGTTGCTTCAGAGTTCTCTCTTAGTTTAGTTCCTTGTCAAGAAAAGGCAGTCTTTCCAGGCACCTGATAAATGGGTGGGGGAAGTCTTTCCAGGTTCAGACTCTACTGACTCCAAAACCACAGCCCTCTACCCAGGCAGCCGACTGCTTTCTTGGTGATGGAAGCGGCAAGGGCTAGCCATTTTTCATTTGTTCTTTGCCTTGAAAGGGATGTCTCTCCATGCTCCAAAGCACCGGACTCCTGCAGTCTTTACCAGTGCTTGGGGCTCCTTAAGCTTATGTGGAATTTATTTCTCACCATGTGGTACATATGTATCTTTTGAGAGCTTTAAGAATTCTTGCCGTCTCCATTTTCTCAGGTCCCATTAATATGATGCCATCGTTTTTGTGAAAGTGTGTCTTTCTGCAGACTACTCAGACACTGAAAAAGAAATGTTTGTCAGATACCAGGGTTCACTGAGGTTCTTAACTCTGTCAAGGAAAGGACCCCACGTGAAGCACAGCACTGCAATTAGAGACACCCCCTGCAAGTTCACGGTCATTCACCAACATGTACCATGGCTCATCTGCTTCACGCATGGACCAAAGAGGCAGTTTACAAGGGACATCAACAAGGGCCACCATGCCTGCATGCTTATGAGATCTGACAATTAAGCTCGTGAACTCATCCTAGAAACCGTGCTCCATACCTCATTGCTGAATATCACTATGGTCACCTTCAAAGTACTCCCCCTTGGAAAGCTATAAACTGGTGCCAGCAGCTAGTCCACCCATCAAAGCAATCTTGGAGCTCTTTTTATGGAATGGCATCGGAAAAAAAGAGGCATTAGAGTCTAGATCAGGTGAGTAGGGAGGGTGTTCCAATACAGTTATTTTAGAGATCTGCCAACATACCTGCACAGTGGCAAGTTCACAAACTTAATTGTCGGACCTCAGCAAAGAACGACGACAGCTCTGATGGCCATTCCAGAAACAAGAGTCCAAAATTGCTTTGACAAGTGGACTAGGTTCTGGTGTTGGCGCATAGCTTCCCAAGGGGAGTACTTTGAAGGTGACCATAGTGATATTCAGTAAAGGTACATAGCACTTTTTCCAGAATGGTTTGCAAGTCTAATTGTTGAACCCTTGTACGTCTTTGGGGGTGGCATGCACTTCTGTCATGCCCACTGGGGTGATGCACTGTTTCTGATTCATGATTTTGGTGGGAAGGGGATAGTTTCAAGGGCTTCCACTGAGCCTTTTCTTCTGCAATTGCTCATATTCTAAACATCACACAACTCATATGAGGGATCTTTCGGCTGCTAGGTACATTCGTTCCATTTATAGACTCCGGGGCCAGGGTGGGTGGGTCTGGAAGCTGCTGAACCCTCTCTGTGCAATAAACATGGCAACTTCCACCCATGATCTGTCTTTAAACACCAGTTGGAGGCCGTGTTGTCATGTTAGGCTCTCTGGAACTTTAGAATCCTGTTACAGCTCAGACCTTGTATCTGACAGTCCTTGCAAGATGTGTCTGGTACCTTCCCCAAGGCACACTCACTCAAATAACTATAGTAACTGATTAATAATGGGGGTGAGTATTACTATTGAATACACTTGTTGAGGCATTGCCTTCAATTTATGGGTTTTGGAGCTGAGAAATGGGTTAGCTCTGGAAACTGGACTACATTATTTTTCCGCCAATGAACATAAGCCTTTGGTTTACCCACTCTTGATCCTTTTTTTAGATTGAAAAATGCAGTTTATTTAGAAAGCGAATTAGAGAGAGACGATTCACCTCCTCAAGGTAGGGGAGGTGGTGAAAGCTTAGAAAAATATGGTAGCCGTAGCTCAATGAACTCATGCCTGACTGGTGTTGAACAAAAACAGTAGCTGATCTTTTTTTCTTTTTTTTACTGAGGTCAGGCAAGACCCTCATTGGTTGCCACACATCATACACCTGTGGATCGCTTGCTCATGAGCTCTTGTCACAGTTTCCAACTGCCCTCCTGTTGCCCATACCACTGGCTGGTACCAGCCATCGTCTCTACTGTTTTCATCAATGCTAGGGGCTCAGTCCTATAATGCCATGCTCTGCCACTCTGTTAGTCTACAAAGGACAGCCAACATAGAGCTCATCAACAAAGCTGGGGTGTGCCTCGATGTCCTTTGTTGCCGGAAAGTTCTCTGTTCCCTGTCAGAGTGTAGAGTCTGCTGATCAGTTCTCTGGCTTTTCTCCTCCTGAGTTGTCTTCCTCCTTTCTCAATACTGTCAAGGCAGTTCCAGCATCTCTACCTCAATATCTCAGCACCATTTTTTTTCTAGACAGAATGTAGGTGCATCTGACCTGGAACATGCACACCGGCACACATGCTTGTATGTCTTCTGTTATAAGTTAGTCCAGTGACTTTTCTGAGAAAGAATTAAGTGAGGCTCGAATGTATACACTCTGGTACCAGAAACTGTCCCTGCCTCAGTTGTGGAGACAAATAAAGTACCTGGCACAGAGCTGAGGTGACCATGAACACATTCTATTGAATGAATAAATGGAGGACTCCATCCATCCCTCAGGTTCTGCTTAGTACCTCTGCCTTTGTAGAACATCCCTTGAAGTTTTTAGTTGGAAATGACGTTTGTTTCCACTAAGCGTTCATAACATAGGTGTATGTAGGTTCGCGTGCACATGTTGACCTGTGCGCACACACAGTTCAATGTTGTGCTCAGTGATTTGCTCAGAGTTTGAAATTTCAAAATACTTGCTGAGGGATAAGGGGAAAAAGCTAAGAGTGAAAGAACTGAAGTGTGAAATCTTTGACTGGCTCGAATTACTACCAAACTAAGAAGCCTCTTTCGGCCACAATTCCTCATGGATGAAGAAGAGCTGATATTATTTGCCTTTCCAGATTGTTCATCAAGAGTCTGTCACACAGTATCCATGAGCTCCCCTGTTCCACCAGCAGGCAGGTGATAAAGGTGGGTCGCCTACCCCTGTGGGGCCCACTGTAGACGCTACACCTTCCTTGTGAGGCAGTGGGAGGCTTAAGTGAGACATATTTCATAGTAATATGCATCTGCTATCCTTATCAACATTGCCATTTGCATTTTGCTGTTATGTTCTTTTGATGTTTCTCTTTTCCTTTGACTCTGTATTCCAATGGACAAGCTGTTGGTTTTACTTATTTCCAAATGAGTAACACACACACACACACACACACACACACACACACACACACACACAAGACCTGTTGGTTTAGAATTTCTGTCTGAGTTGACTTAACTGTGGTGAGAATTGATTGCAAGAGAAAGAGCTGATCGTTTTTCCACAGGGAGGCAGTGTGAGTGACCTCTGCATTTCCCCAGGGCAACAGAGGGACAGAAGGCAATCTTGTGTTTTTCCTTCTTTCTAGAATGCTGATCTCCTCACTCTCCAGGGCTCAGAGCTTGTAGAGAAAGCCTTTTCATGTCCCCCACACATGGAGTTGTAGCTTTTTTATTGCCACAATCAGAGTCCAAAGAGCTACAGCTACAGAAGCCAGCAGACAGGACTGGGTGGGTACCACTGTTGAAACATTGTTTGGGGAGAGGAAGCTCATCTAAAGATGGCAATTAGTGGATCATCTGGAGAGAGAAGAGTGGACAATGTGTCAAGGTGGGAAACAATGAGGAAGAGCCTCCAGATGGCTGACACAGCTTTGTAAACAAAAAAGCTTTTAGCTAAGAAAAGGGTCTTTCTCTCTGCAGTTATCTTATTTCACCAGAAAAAGGAGTAAGTGCCTTGTGTCTTTTATGTATGTTTTGCTTTCAGCCCCTCCATAATCTCCTGCATCTGAATCAGTGACCAGGTGGTCAACGACCTGGAAGTGAGTGGCGCTGGGGCCATTAGGACGTGAGCATCAAGGCCGCGGCCTCCACCACCAGGACTTCTTTCACAGAGACATGTCACCACGGATTTGGCCTTGGTGCCTTTATTTACGGAACAATGCAGGGTTTTATCTACACATGACAAAGAGAAGGCATTGCGTGAAAGCTCTAAGTGAGGGCTGGCGTGTGGTTTGAGGGAATTCTTGTGCTCCTCTGTGGGCTTGGGATTCTGATCTCAGCTCTTTCAAAAGTCTAAGAATGAGCTGGGGATTCAAAAACAAAACAGAATTCCCATGGCAAATCCAAAGGTGAGGCAAGAGGACACTCCTCTGCTTGGTTTTCACAGGAACATCCAAATGGATTCCCCTTCTGCTGTTCTTTAATCCTTTGTTTCTCAAAATAATCCAATGCACAGCTAGCAGAAGTGAATTGTCTATAAGCATTCATATCACATTGAGTATAGAGAAAGACCAACAAAACACCTTCGCCAGGCATTGCATGCTCTGTGATCTTGTTGAAAAACTACATTATACCTGGCTTTGGACATCTTCCGCTAGGCCACTGCAAATCATTTCTTTCTCAAGCACCTAATGGGGACAGCTGATGCTGGCTCGTGTCTGTCTCTAACCTCTCTCTCATAATGGTCCCTTTTTGGTGATGTCCCTTTCTTTGAATATAAGAACCCTGCCTTTACAACCTTTGGTCAAGGCACTCCTGAGCCCTTATGAATGGCTTTGCTATTTCACGACCATTTTGCAAGAGCTAGACAGCATTTTGAAAATGCAGATTAAATAAGTTTCAAAACGCCACAGGCAAGTCCTATGGCTCCTGTGAGGTTAGACGCTGAAACTCTAAGGAGGTTTTCTGATTCATATGTTGGAATGTCTTAGCCAAGGACATTATTCTTAAGAATACAATTGCTGACAAATGCTTCTGCTCATTTATAAACCATGCTTTACAGAGCCTGCAGTTCATATCTTTTTCTTCTTCCTTCCAAAAGAAAGCTGGCAAAGTAAACAGTAAAAAAAAAAAAGGACAGAAAAGGCTATTCATTATTAATAAAACTGGAAAGGCAACGACCCATGTGCTAATCTTTCAGTAAACTGCTAATGTTTCATCATGGACATTTATGAGTGGCAACTACTTCGACTTTTGGCAACTATATGTAAGGGATAAGAACAGAAAATAAGAAATCAGACTAATTGGAATATAGAGACTTCTAGGGAGGAAAGCACTGTGTTTTAGCACGTCATCTCTTTTGCAGTAAACATCAATGTTTTCTTGAATGGTCACTATACTTTGACTAAAACATTACTGTAAACAATTTGTTTACTGTCGAGAATATTTTGTTACCCAACGTATCAAGCCAGTTGATTATCCATCTAATTAAGGACAATTACAAGGGTTCAGAAATTTTAGAACTGCAATTTTCAAGGCATTAGAAAGTTAATTCTTGACTGTTATTATAGAAACAAAATATTCTCTTCCTCATGCCTTACATGGCTACACATGTAAGCACTCAGAAAGAATCAGGCAGAGGTCTAAATGGAGCCATATATTGAATTAAAGCTCAAGAGCTCGTAGCAGGATTTTACGTCACTAGAAAGCAGATGAGGTCCAATTTACGTGTAAGCCATTCATTTAAATCAGATTGTCATGGGAAATTAAAGGAGAGTTTTTGCATAAGCACAAATGCTATTCCAAGATTTTAAATAAAATTAGAATTCTTCTCTCTTGCAGAGACAATTTCCCATGATTAAAAGGTCAAGATTAGTGTCACATGGGCTTTAGAGCAATCTGCATTTAATAGTTTTAAACATTATGATTATCACTGAAGATAAGTTATGGGTATATGACAAAGTGGTTAAATATTTTGTATTTTTATGTCATGCTGCACATGTTAGAATCCATTGGCCTTTAAATTTCCTAAGTCTGTTTTGGGATTAATTCCATAAAGGTAATTTCCTCTGTTTTCCTAGTTTACAACAAATTCTAAGAAAAACTGTGATTTTTCCTTTGAAAAATGTATGTATTTCACTTAAAATCTCTTCTTATAACTTACTTAAAAAATTCTTATAGACAGTAAGTGAATTTGTAGGAAAATGTTTACTACTATGTATTCTACTTTCCCATTAGCAGGGCAGAATATTAGAAACATAACACTAAGAATAAAAATTATGAAGACATAAATATAAAATTGAATGACTGTGCGACATGCAGACTAACAATTATTGACTAAGGAATTTCATATTTTAATCATGGTATATATAAACCAATCGGTATATATATTGATATATATAAACCAATTATAAATATATTATACATAACATTATATAATATGTAATAATATAGATAAGATTTAATATATCTTATGTATGGTATCTCATATATCTCAAAGTTTCTTTCTGGTTGTCATAACTGATAGCAAAATCTGAACAAAAGGTTATTACGACCTCATCAAGAATTTATAAAATTTTCTGGCTCAAAATATTTACTTGATTGACATATAACCCCTCATTCTTCTTTCCCCCATAAACTATAGACATTTACATGGGCACTAGTATGGCTTCTTTTAGAATTATTTTTCTTTCACTTCAAAACTAAGTTCCAAACTGTGTTTTAAAGGTTACGCTTTCTAAGTAAGTAGCATTTATCCTTTTTTAGCTGAAGTATGGACACAGGCTGAGATTCTTAGCTGAAAGCCTCAACAGAAATGAACAGGGTAATTATAATTAGCTAAAAATGAGTAATTCTTAGCTGATTACTTCCTACAAGCATAACTAATCTAATGTCTCGCTTCCTACGAAATAATGGTTAAAATGCTAATTGTTAAGGCTTTATTAAACTTAATTGCTATTTGTCTCAGTTAATTTCATTGATTATTAGCCATATCACTCCCTAGTTTTGAACAGAAAAGCTTTATTTAGCGGTGACTGAGCAGGACCATGAGGGCATGCCTTCCCTCCTTGTCTGAATTCTCTTTATTCCTACAGAGACGCAGACATCAGAGACAGAAGGAGGAAGGTAGATGATATAAACTTAAAAACATAGACCTTTTAATATCATACCTTATGTCTTTGGGTAGGAAAAGTGAGTGTGGTGAAAACAATTGTCCTTTACACCAAGAAGGCTAATTTAGCAGAGTGGCTCTCAGTAGTTCAGCAACAGACATAGGCAGAACAGTTGGCATAGATTCCAGACCGAGGCGTTCCAACTTGTTGTCTACCCAAGAGTCAAGAACATATGTCCCAGTATGGCTGCGTTTTGAGCGTAGCCACCCAGCTCCATTCCCCTGCGACCGGGGTCCTCACAAGCTCCCGCTCACCTGCACATGCTTTTACAGCAGCCTGCCTCAGCCTTGACGGTGGGTGGCCTGGGCTCCTCTGATCACGGCATCACGCCTCTTCATTAATGGACGCTTTTCAGAGCATAAGATGACTACACGTTTTTTCTTATAAACGCTCCCTCTCCATCTCATTATTCCTCAGCATCTTCTCCTGTGCCCTCATCCATCTCCCCATCCAGCGTTCACACCCAACAGATATTTGCAGACATTTATTATGCCTTTCCCTGGTCGTCACTTAGGAGAGTTCTTCATAGAGCATTCATTTAATGTGTCTTCATAAATCAATGCAAACAGCCCCTTAATCATTTTCATTGCTTTTCCCTAAACTCTCGTCAGGTTTTTCCATGTCTTGCACACACAATTAGGGATCTAAAGGCCAGATAAACACCCTCATATACGGGCATACCGGTTCCACTGGGAAGCTACTTGCCTCATTCCTTGCATGAGGTGATGATCTTATGGCTGCAGTTTTCAATTTCATGAACTCCCTGAGAAAGAATCTACCATCCTTCCCCATATGGGACTTTTAATTCCCCCCATCTCACGGTTGATTAGCTAGGCAAGGGCTTTTGTTCCCAGTGTAGTGATAAGGTTTCTTAACCATCGGTTAAGGCTTGGGCATATGGCCAATGTTTCCACTGGACACTGAACTTGAGTTCAGTTTAATATATAAAAAGTCGACAATCCTACTTTTTCAGAAAATTGAATTATTTGAAGATATCTAGGTAAACTTGGCAGAACCAAAAGATTATGAAAATGACAAATTTTTATATTACTTTTTGGAACCAGCAATATTTGTGACTAAAGACACTTGAAAGTCGCATAAAAGAATAACATGAATCCCAAAAGTCTGTCACAGCTAAAGGAAAACCCTTTCTTCCCCATTTCTTGGTGTGTACTAGTCCTTTTATCTTGAAGTCAGGTTTTCCTTTTAGGTCATCCCTTCAAATTGCCATTCCCATTCCCACACCATCCCTGTGCCGACCACGCACACACACACTCACACTCACGCACACACACTCATGCACACAGTCTGAGGGATGTCATCTGTCCTTTTAACATTTAAACCCCAGCGTAGGACACATTAGCAGGACAGAGAAGCCAACCCTTCACTCAAAAGAAAAAGACTTAGGTTGGAATCTCAGCATTTCTGTTCACTGTGTCAACATTCATGATAGGACATGCCAGTTTAAGCCGGATGTAGTAACACACCTGCAGTTCCAGGTACTCAGGAGGCTGAGACAGGAGGATTGCTTGAGTCCAGGAGTTCAAGGATTCAGTGAACTATGATCCGTATGTAGTCACTGCACTCCAACCTGGGTGACTCAGCGAGATCGCGCCTCTAAAAGCAAACAAGTAAACCTGCTAGTTGCTAGTTGACTAAGGTATTGTCTCCCAGTGATCACAATTCTATTCCAAATCCTAAATAATCACAATAAGAACCAAATAGTACAGACACAGAAATGACAGAAAAATCAGGGAACCTGATGAGTCTTTTGCAAGCTGAAGTGAGCAATATGAAATTATAACTGATCGTACACAGATACGCTTACCTTTCACATTCTGAAAGAAGTCATTGAACTGAGACTTTATGTATTGAAACCGAGAGCATTCACCTTCCCTCTAAGGTCAGATAGGCTTCAAATAAGGATACATTATCTGTTCCTGGAGGTTTTGATAGCCCTTTGGGCTGAAATTGAACTGGCCATGACCAGGTAAAAAGAAGCAGTGAAAAAAAAAAGTACTCATTTACCTTGAGGAATACAGTGGTTATTGATCAGCTGTCAAACAATGACAAAAATACCTGTTGTGGTGAGAAAATTATTTTCTATATATTTGTGAGGAATAAAAATCCAACCTAGCTGATATTTTCATTCAAATGTATCATAGAGTTATTTGAATTCCTTTAGGACCAAATGTTTAAAACTAATATATCAAGGACAAATAAATAAATAGATATTCATTACAATTTTAACCAATTCTTATTACTCTTTTCTTCTTCAAAATGGACACCTCAAACTTCCTCTAGTTGAAAGACTGGTTTTTCTGAAATGTCTCCACTTTAATGGTTAATCTAATGTTATAACTATAATATAAGTCCACATTGATACCTTGACAAATTAAGCTATATAAATTGAATCAATTTTAGTCTCTTTTCTCTAAAACACAAACAAATAAGCAAACAATTAAAAATCTTTTAATTAAAGGTGTGTGTTGTGTGTGTGTGTGTGTGTGTGTGTGTGTGTGTGTGTGTGTGTTTATACAGAGAAGGTGAGACAAGGAATTTAAAAATATTTAGTATTTACACTGAGAGTTTAGGATATTGAAAACATCACAAAACTTATCAACTGGGCTCTGTGGCTCAGCCTGTCATCCTAGCACTTTGGGAAGCTGAGGAGAGTGGATTGCCTAAGCCCATGGGTTCGAGACCAGTCCCGGTAACTTGGCAAGACCTCGTCTCTACAATAGATCAAAAAGTTAGCTGGGCGTGGTAGCACCCCCTGTAGTCCTGGCTACTTGGAAGGCTGAGGCGGAAGGATTGCCTGAGCCCAGCAAGTCGATGCTGGTGTGACCATGAGCGTGCCACTGCACTCCAGCCTGGGCGACAGAGTGAGACTCCAACTCAACCCTCCTCCCAAACTTATCAGCTTAGACAAGGACATATTGGTTGAAATAAAACACTGAAAGCTAACTCTTATCAAGTACCTATTGTATGAGAGGGATGTTTGCAAGTCTGTGTGGTTCACTTTGGTAGTGAACGCCTTGTGTGGTTACAGAGGAATCAAAATGTGGTCACTTCTCATGAGACACATTTTGGGTGTAGAGCACACACTGAATTTGAAAAACGCAGTCTAATTTTAAAAATGCAAAGTCTATGAATTATTTGTTTGCATTCGTATTATGAATGGAATAAAAACATACATTGTTTTAAATAAAATAAGCATTAATATCATTAATCTCATTCCCCTATTCACCCTCATTTTTATCATGGTTCCTAGAATATGTAAACGTCCACATGCAGCTTTCGTTACATTTCTATAAGACAGTGGTTTTAAGCACTTCACTTCATTATCTCAGATAAACCTGACAACACTCTCCTGTGATAGATACTGTGTCATCCCCATTTTGCAGTTGACTGAACTGAGACACAGAAGTCCTGTTCTGCAACCTGTGGCTGCTGGGCTTTAACACTCTTGAATTTTTTTTTTTTTTGAGTTGGAGTCTCACTCTGTCACTCAGGCTGGAGTGCAGTGGCTCACAGCCACCACAGCCTCGACCTGCTGGGCTCAAACGATCCATCCACCTCAGCCTTCCAAGTAGCTAAAACTACAGGTGCGCGCTACCATGCCCAGCTTATATTTTGATTTATCCTATAGATGAGGTTTCACCAAGTTGCTAGGCTGATCTCAAAGCCCTGAGCTCAGGCAGTCCTCTAGCCTCGGCCTCCCAAAGTGCTGGAATTGCAGGCTTGAGCCACTGCGCCCCGTGAAAATTTTTCTAAGTAAGGCAAACGTCTTCCAATCAGCACAGTAATACCACTAATCCTATGATGTACTATGGCAGTGTATCTCTTGTCTAGAATCATGGCCGCATGCTTGAATGCTGAAACCAGAATCAGAGGAAACAGATTCTATTCATGCTTTGCATTCAACATGCATGTAGTTTCACAGTGCTCCCAACACTTCAGCAGTAATCCACGAGGCAATCCTGTTAGACAGGTGACTTCTGGTCTTCACCAGAGTCACCTCTTCCCATGGCAATTGACCAGAGGGTATCACCTCCCTTCATGGTAGCCTTGGTGTTGGCAGGATATGTCTGGCCTTCCCATCCCAGTGGGACCATTTGCTGGGTGCTGCCTGCACGGCCCAGATCTGTGGGCCCAGGGTGGAAGGGCTCCTGAAACCACCCTGGGAAGACCCTGAATGCAGGAACTGCCCCACACACGCTGTCCCCTCACCTCTGCTGGGGACATTGGCAGGCGCAGTGAGCTGCAGAGCCCATGGGGATGGCTGAGATCCAGTTGAGATGCATCGTGTGCACTGACTTCTCTCTCTGCTCTTCACTTCTGCATGTCTGTTGTCCCTGAGTTCTACACTTCCTGTGTGCAAATTCAGATTTTGTTTTCCAGGGACACAGACCTTAGACAGACAAATGCGTAGTTGTTCGGCAGCATGCAATTTCCCCGGGGTGAGTTACTGAGTTTTAAATAATATCATAACTTGAACTCTGGCCTCCCTGTGCATGACTGGCTCCTCAAAGTCCACCTCAAGGTCAGCCTTATTTACCGCCATGCTGCTGAACCTGGTCCAAATGAAAATCATGCAATATAGTTGCTTGGAAATGCCAATGTCTTTTTCCAAATCTCCCTTCATGGAGGATGGGGAGAGGCAGGATTTTCCTGCTTCCTTGGACACTTTCGGCCTGAGATGACATCTTTCCATGGGGCCCAGGAGCACTGACAGTCTGAGCATAATATGGCCTCTCTGTCCTCAGTGAGCCTCCTCTGGGAATCACTCCTCATTCTAGTCTTTGGATGCGTTTTCCATTGTGGGAACCCAGTCCCTTCTGGTTCCGGTGGTCTTTCATGTACTTTCAGCATCTTATGTGGGAGACACTCAAGCACAGTAGTGATTATAAATGAGCTAATGTCTGTCATCTCAGCTTAGATTGGTTATTGCCGTGTTTCCTCATTGAATGAGGCAAACACTGATTTCGTGTCCTATTTTCCTGTATGATTGCATTTTATTTTATTATCAAGATGAGAGGTACAAGTAATGATTAGCTACACAAGTAGACTGAATGCCCGTGAAGTTTGGGCCTCCAAATGGCCCTCGCTCCCCCAGTATAGGACCAGTACCCTCTGAGTTGTTATAGGTTCCCCATTCTTCTCCCTCCCTTCCCTAACAGCGTCCAGCATTCTGGTCCTATTTCATTAAGGTCAGAAGTGCAGCTCCTCGAAGCCCACCTGGTAGCGCATTTCTATTGTCCCTGATTGACATGGACTGAGCTCAGGGGTGGATTTTTTCCTTCAGTTCCTTATCACTAATAAATTATATTGGCAAATTATCTGGTTTGCCCCATTCCATTTTCAGAATGCAATTTATACACAGGTAATGTAGCCCGCCATCCCAACTTATTTTTTAAGAAGAGGAAAAAGGAAGATCTTTCCCCTCAGGGGTATTTAATACTTACTGGGCATGAGCAATTTTCACAACAGACTCACTTTCTCTTCTTACAGCTCTTGAAATCATAACTAAGTAGCACCTGAGTGCCATGACTTTTTACATTACTTCACACTCACTAACGCCTTATTTGGGTTGCACCTTGTCTGAACTGAAGACCAGTAGGAACTTCAAATATCCAATCTTTTTCCCTCATCCAATCCAGAGGTCACTGTTCCAAGCATCTGCTATTGCAGACAAAACGAGTGATGTAACTTCTTTCTTTCTTTTTTTTTTTTGAGTTGGAGTCTCACTCTGTCACCAAGACTGGAATGCAGTGGCCGCACCCAGCCACCGCAGCCTTGACCTGCTGGGCTCCGGCGATCCTTCCCCCTCAACCTTCCGAGTAGCCGGAATTACAGGCGCACACTACCACGCCCGGCTGATTTTTTGATTTATTGTAGAGATGAGGTCTCACAGCCCAGGCGGGTCTCGAACCCGCGGGCTCAGGCAATCCACTCACCTTCCCAAAGGCGCGGGATTACAGGCTGAGCCATCGAGCCCGGCGAGTGATGTAATTTCTAATTGTTTTTAGGCAAGTGTCTAAAAAGTCAGTGCATGCAGGTTCTCCTTACTTCTTCAATCTTTGGTGCTCTGATCATTTAAAAATATTTTATTTTGTCTCCTTGGAAGTCTGTCCCCTGAGGATAGTCCTAGGTATTAAAGGAAGATAGGTAACTGATAGTCCTAGGTATTAAAGGAAGATAAACTGGGAGATTCCAGCCAAACACACGCACCTTATTCTTTGATCCTTGCTTTGACAATGCAAAAAATAAACATCAAACACATAAACATTCTGGTTTATATAGTTGCCCTCAGAGTGTGTCTTCAAGGTTTTCAGAAACATTGAGAAATGCTAACAATCTTCTCTGTCTTATAAACCATCAAAGGTTCAGAAAGCCTTGCGGTCTAATTGGTTAAGGCCACTGCCATCCACTAAGAGCAGTCCAGCATTAACAGCCCCACCCTTATATCCTGGCCTGTAAGTTGGAAACTGAAACAGTCTTAAGCCTTTCCTTTTCTCTTGCTTACCACATGTATGAAGGTGGTCTCGATTTATTTCTCCTCTATGTCTCTCAAGTCTGCAATGTTTCTTCATGCTCTCTCCTTCTACCCTGACTTGGACTGTCATTATCTTCAACTTAGACTGTAGGCTTACCCACACCTAATCTGTTACCCCTCTCCGACACTTCCAACCCTCTGCAACCAGAGCACTATCCCAAATGCAGTTTTGTTCATGACACTCCTCCCGCAAGGTTACTGCCCTTCATGGCTGTCTATTATATGTAGCCTCCTCTGTGTCACATCTCCCCTCACCCCTGCACTGCAATACACTGGTCCTCTCAGTACCCAGCACACCCTTCGCCTAAGTCCACCGGGGCGCATTCTTCTCTCTAGGGTTGCCATTTTAAAGCCCTTACCTAGTTATGCTCTACTCATCTTTTAGATTTTTAGGACAGATATATACCCAGGGAAGCTTTTCCTGTCATGGCCAGTTTCCTTTATTGCTCTACAATTTCATATAACAGTAGGGCTATGCCTTCAAAACATTTATCTCAGTTTGTGGTTATCCACAGCTGAGGGCAAATGATGAGTGTCTGTTTCCTTTAAATTGATCTTCATGAGAGCAGGTTATCAGCCTGGTCCAGCCGGTGGACACTTCCTTTTCACATGACTAAGTGTGAAGTCCTATACACTTGCTCTTTAAATGCCTCTTGACTAAATGAACATGAGCAACCACAGCAAAAACAGCTCCTAAACAAACCATTCTGATTTATAAATGCCTTCGTAGGGAGTATCTAACCCAGTCTGTATTTATCAGTTCAGGTTGCTATGACAAAATGCCGTAGGCTGCTTGGCTTGAACAGCAGCAATTTCTCTCTTACCCTTTTGGAGACTGGGAAGCCCAAGACCAAGATGCCACACTAATCCTATCACCAGGGCCCAACTCTGGTGACCTCATATAAACTTTGTTTCTTTCCAAAGTCCCTACTTCTAAATACCAACATTTTAGGGTTTAGAGCTTCTACAAATGAATTTTAGGAGTACACAGTTGAGTTCATAACACTGTCCAATTGTGCTTCTTTTGACATCTATTTTTCTATATAGCTCTATTGCCTTGTTATTGTCTAATTTTTCTATATTGCTATATTCATGTTTAAGCAAAGTGGAATACCGGTGAAGAAGTTGAGGTTTAATGAATCAGAGGAAAAAAGAAACTAAGACGATGTTTGAAATCTGTACTTCAAATTTTGGGGGATATTGTTTCTTGAGTAGGAAAATTGGACATGAACCCTGAGTCACAGTCATTCCCTCAGTGATGTGTCCTCTACTCCTGCTTTGTCCTTAACACAGCATCTCAAATACTCCCGTAAACATTCCTATGATCTTCCCAGACACTAATGCATGACCATGAATAATTCATTCTCCCACATTAACCTCTACAGGGTCTTCACTTATAAACTCTCATTTTTACTGCCTCTAGCATAAGAGGGTAAGATTTTCCTAGACTAAACAGAAGATATGGTCCACAGTCATCCAGGAAAGACTAGCTGAAAACTTAGGGGCTGGCACATCATCAACTCTAAATAAATATTTGAGTTTATTAAGTATTGTTTTCACCTTGCCCCAGCAAATGGTTTGTAAACACTATAGCTAAGCATAGTGAAATACGTGACTCTGGTTATGTGAAGGACCAGAAATCTGCTGGAGAAAACATTGGCTCTTTTCCTTTCCTGATATTAAGTAGAGATGAGGCTGGCAAAATGTATTCACTTTCTTCCTGCCTTGAACACAGCAGGTAGCAAATGTCACACTGGAAGACCACAGACTTCCAAAGCCTTTGGATCTCAAGCCGCTGAGCTGTGGAAGCAGTGGTGACCAGTACATCCTCTGGGCTTCTTGTGAGATTCTCTTGGGAATAAGCATATCCTTAGCAGAGACAGCTCTTTATTCAGACATTAAAATGCTGCAAGAAAAAGGCTAGTACCGTTCAAAAGAAACCTTATTAGTAAACTTATTCACAAGAAGCATTAGAAAGAAATATGTAAAAAAAAAAAGTAGCACTCAAATAATATTTTGAAGTGATTGTTGAAAAAGTAAAACACTTACTGAAATCAAGTGTAAGGGAGGGTATGGAAATTTTAGTGGAAATAGTAGCAATCTATTTTTAATGTCTAAATTACATCTAAAATGATTTATCATTTATTAGCAAAGCAAGGCTGAATTTTATAATTGAAGCTAATGGATCTATTAATCATTAATTATTGGCAGTAATCAATTCTTTGTAAACCTTTTTCTAGTTGCCTAATTGAGCATGTTTGTCCTGATCCTTGTAAAAGACCTCATACCTCATTTTTTTTTCCTTTTAAAGCAATTATTTGAAGAAAGAGTTCATTTTAAAGACCCATGAGAGCTCTGTGCTACAGTCTGAATTTTGAGCAAGGTAGCATGGCCATGACATTATTAGAATGGCTATGATTCCTCTGAAAATTTTTTCTTGGAAAGATTATAGGTGGTTGGGTGACCTCTATAACAGCAATACTTGAGCCCTTCGTCAAAGCAGCTTTTCAAAACTCTGTTTGAAAACTAGAATCAAAGTCAGAATGACAAGTATGACATTGAGTTTTATAGCACAATTCAAAACAGTAGCCAAGCAATTAAAATGGTGAGTGAAAACAATATTTATGGTATTTTTGGCTTTGGGGCAAATATACGTTTCAAAAGTCTGAGCTACCAATTTGCTGTGTTCTTGTGTCCCTAAAGATGGTGCCCCAGTTGACATAAAGAAATGTAAATTCATAAAAGTGAAATACAGAATGAGGTTCCCAGTGTTCACCCAAGACATGATGGTGGTTGATTCTACTGATAGCCAAGATGGAGAGGGAAGAAAGAATTTCTGCTCTTTTGAGAAATATTGTCTGTGACAATAATTCAAGTCAGGGTTGTCAAGGCTAAATGCATTACACGTGCATCCATATAGGGTAAGACCATCTTGATGAAATAAAAAGAATCCTGGCCTTGGAGGATCTGGCAGTGAATTGCGGCCATTGTTATTGGCTATTAGTGTTTAATGTCTTTGAACCTGCTTGCTGTTCCAGGAGGCAGCAAAGCTCAGTGGATTCACATTTAAGCTTCAGACTCACACATCCCTGCTCTCCACGTAAGAGCTCGTGTCAGTGGCGATTTCACTTAGCGTGTCTAATCTCCCAACTCATATGTTCAACGGGGAGAGTATCAATGGCCGTTGTGTTGCTGCTGTGACAGCAGAATCTGGCAATGTACATGGCACACTTATCGGGGAAGGAAGCTGAAGGGACCCAGGGGAGTGACTGAGATGTAAAGAGAATACAAGTGTGGTATGACTCTGTTCCATTGAAAGGTAAGGTCCAAAGTGGACACATCATTAGCACTTACAGTACATTAATATTAGCATCAGCTTTCTAGGTTTATTTATTTTCTTAGAGATGGAGTCTTGCTCTGTTGTCCAAGCTGCCATGCAGTGGTGCGATCATTGCTAACTGCAGCCTGAAATCTTAGGCTCAAGAACTTCTCTCTCCTCCGCCCTCTGAGTAACGGTGATTCCAGGTGTAAGACGCCAGACCTGGCTAAGACACTCTCTAGGCTAGGATGTCTAGAACCTCTTTCAGATCTCACGATGCATATACCGTGAATGGTGAAAATGATGAGCTGCAGATCAATAATTGGGATCACTTCTGAGGGAGAAAAGCAGAGAAGTCCTTAGGCTGGGTGAGATTTCTGGATAGAATTTCCATAGCCCAGGAGGTTAGGAAGAGTGATGGAGACAGGAAATGACATTCACAGGGACCTTGAGGTAGGAAGGACTGCTCTGGGGGGTGGGGGGGGGTGTTTGTGACAGTGTGTTCTATGGGAGAACGAGGACTGAATATGGAAATCTCAAGCTGAGACAAGGGAGGGTAAAGCTCATGATCTTGCTACTGGAAATCCATATTCTATGAGATATTCTTGGTTTCGGCACAAGGAGATTTAGGGGCAAATATCACTGTCGCTGCAGGATGTAATAAAGACCAACAGACACATCTGGTGGAACACCTAGCTTTATCTTGTGCTAATTGTGTGAATTTGGATAAACAATCTGGACTTTTCAAACTGAAATCTCCTCATCTACACAAAGAGAGGTAAACTGATCACACTGAGTCATGAGAAGAATTGGACAAATTAGTAGGTAGAAAGCACCTGAAAGAACACAGAAACATGTACCATGTGCTCCACAGACGTTGGTTCCAATGTATTTCTTTTAGCAAGATGACACATCATTCTGTTGCAATGTAAGACTCAAACTTGGACTGAGATAGAAACAACAGCATTTCAAGTAGTTAATTGAAGGTGTTTTTACTCAGGTTTATAATATCACGTGTCTACTAGTATAAGTTCTAGAAAATATCTCTTGCAATGATTCCATGCTGTAAGTATTTCTTACTGCATTTCTGCCTGATGGAATTAATTCGTATTTGAGTGTTGGTGTTCAAGGCAGACTGCAATACTGTATGTCTTTAGACTGCCATGCCAAATGCTAGTGAGCCACTCAGCTGGGCTTTTGTTATTGATCAAAAGGTGGAGGAAGGGGTCGTGAGAATACAAAGCCATTGGATGCTTCATGACCATCCTGAAAAGTTGCCAGTACAATATCTTTGGAAATCAAAGTCAAAGAAAATCATTATGAGTTTCCAAAAAGGTTTGCGTCAAAGGTGTGCCCTAGTCCCTTCAGGCTGCTATAACAAATGTCACAGATTGGGTGGCTTAAACAATTCGTATTTATTGCTCACAGTTCTGGAGACTTTGGACCATGTTTTTGGTGTGCTCACACGGTGCAGCAAGAGGGGCATGGGAGGGGAAAGAACAAGTTCTCTCCTTTCTCCTCTTATTAAGGCACGAATCCTGCCTGTCATGAAAGTCTCACCGTCCCGGCCTAATCACCTCTCAAAGGTCCCAAATCTTAACACCATGCCATTGTGGTTTAGGGTTTCAGCACATGGATTTTGCATGGAAACACAGCATACAGTCCATAGCTGGAAGTTCTCCTTACGCTTCACAGTTTGCTAGTGATACTGCATCATATTAATTTTAGGCAAGTAGATGGTTGACTTCAAGTCTTCAAGATAATTCTTCACAATAACTCAAATCACTCTATGAAAAAGATACCTGCACACGCATGTTTATTGCAGCATTATTCACAATAGCAAAAACATGGAACCAACTGTGCTGCCCATCAAAACTGGACTGGATAAAAAAATGTGGTACATATACACAATGGAATATTATGCAGCAATAAAGAAGGAAAAAATTATAAGCTTTGCAGCAACTTGGACGGACTTAGAGGCTATAGTACTGAGTGATCTATCACAGAAACAAAGAACCGAGTATCACATGTTCTCACTCAAAAGCAGACCTTGAACAACTATTGTAATACTATAAGAGAGAAATTGGCAGTAGTGGGAAACTGTAAGGGGAAGCGGGGCACACCTCATCAACACTGTATAATGAACATTTGTATACCTAACCCTGAATTGTGCCCCACATATTTAAAATTTAAAAAATTTTTAATCTGTTTTTATGTGGCTATAATATATATATATATATATATATATATATATATATATATA
>NW_007206742.1:284613-285323 GCF_000164805.1 Carlito syrichta | reverse complement strand
ACTCAAAATTTTAGAATGATGCAAAAAACAATGGACCATGATTTACACACACACACACACATACACACACACACATACACACACCCATATATACTTATAAATTTTAAGTGCCAATAACAGATGCCTGAGCTAAGCTGTAAAACAGTATATATTTGTGCTGTGGAGAAGGAGATAGGGAAGAAAAATACATGTGCCTGATGTCAATTAGGTTTTTGAAAAATTAAATCAATCCCACAAAAAGCAATTTGGCATCATAATGGTGGCTGTAGTTAGTATCCATCAAAAATAAAATAAAACAAAGACAGCAAATATATCACTCAAATCAGGAAAGGTCAACACAGTTACATAAAGCACAATTTACTGGCAGCTCAACTTAGAGATTTCTACATCCCTTCAGAATCTCGCTTGACTCAGAGTATGACTCATTTAAGTGATTATTTTTGAGGTAACAGAAGCAGTGGGGCCAGAGCTACCCTCAGTAAATAATGCAATGAGTTTATTGTTACTTCAGCAAACACCTAAAGGAAGGTGTTTCCAAAATTATATGTATATACTCACATGCGTAGTCTAAAGGCTATAATCTCTACTTGATTTGTTAATTTAGGTAAAAGAGGAAATGCTGGCATTTTAGGGTAGAAGAGAGAGAAAGAGAAAGAGAGAGCAAGACAAGGGAGAGAGAGGGGGTGGGGAGGGAGAGAGAGAGAGAGGGA
>NW_007206742.1:227818-284575 GCF_000164805.1 Carlito syrichta | reverse complement strand
AGAGAGAGACAGATGGAGGAGAGAGATGTGAGAGTGACAGGCTAAGGCAGAAACATACAGACTTCCTCTCTTGCAGCTCTACCATTGCTGTGAGAGGACTATTGAGACAAACTTGCTGATTCCAGAGGGAAGATGAGAGATACTTGAGACAGATTTGAAACACCCCAGTGGAGGCCAGCCCTGTTTAGCAGATTCATAAGTAGGGCATAGTCCTGCATGGTCGGTGGAGATCCCTACCAAGCCCAGAGTATCTTCTTCAGTGGACTCAGAGATCTGCGACAATATATGATTCTTGTTTTAAGCAATACAATTTAGGGATGGTTTGTTAAAAAGATATATTATGATCATAGCTAACTGACACATAGGTAAATGTCCAACACTATAAATCAATTAAAAATATGAGTACATCTATAAGTTGCATAATATAAAATGCCCAAGTTAAGTGTATTATTTAATATGGAAATGCAGATAATATTCAGTAGCATTTGAGAAATAAACTTTGGATATTATTTGCTATTTTAGCATCCAATATACCATATAAAAGTAATAATGTATTTCAAAATAACCAGCTAGCGACAAAAGTATTAGATAAACATATTCGCCACAAATAAAAATAGTTCAAAATGGAGCTTGAACAAGGCTTCTTGCTCAGTATCATCTTATTACTTTTTTTTTTTTTTTAAATAGTGTATTGTTTACAAAATAAAAGCACAAACATTTAAAATTTTGAATTTGTATTAAAGGCTAATTTTCCTCGGATGATGCCTACAGGTATCTTTGAACATAATTTACTAAAACCTCCATTCCTGGAGATGTTCAACAATTTATTTAGATTCTATGGTTCAATTTTGCATTTGTTGATATATTGAACAATTTCAAACTCAAATGCGTACCTATTGAAATCTGCATTGTGTTATATATGCTTTCTGGGCCAAATGTATCATAATAGTCCAGCTAGATTGCCCAATATACCTTCTAACTTTAACAGTCTAAAAATCTATTCAGTTATTTCAGATATCATTTTTTTTTTAGATTGACCATGAAAAATGAGCTTCCTCCTTCCGTGGAAAAGGCATTCATCCACTTTGTGCCAGAAGTCAGAGTGGGGCAGAGAAGGAGGCGTTTCAAACACTGAGTTGACTCTAGCAAAGCATATGCCTTTGTTCTCCTGCACTATCAACTTGGATAAACTTATGATTAAGCATATAATAAAAACACCATCCATCTGCAAATGATGGCCCAGGGAGTGCCTATTTTAAGACAAAATTTTCATCTGCAAAAACACTGGTGTTAAAGGCCCCAAAGAAATACTATTAAATAAATGATTCAACTAGGCATTGTCAAACGATTACTGACAAATGCATTTTAAGGTCCTTGACTCTCTAATTAAATTTAAAGATATGACTTAACCTAGAGGCAATATTTTGCAAATCTACCAATAAATAATATGCATATTTACTCATTCCCTTTGGAATCTAAATACTGGTCTCAGGGTACCTTTAGGGATTTCTGGGAAACTCTTCAAGATTTTCAGATCATAAGATTGATTAAGAATTATGATATGATTATCTAAGAGCTGTTGCATACAAATAAAGGTTCCAGGAGTACTTATGGAAGAACAGAAAACAATAAGAATAAAGCAACTGAGGACTTCCATCTCCAGTCAAGATGCAGCAGCAAAAACTAGATTTACCTTCTCTTCTGAAACAATTAAAAGTAGATGAAACATTAAAAGCAATGGTACTTAAGACATTGGACAGCAGACCTCAGAGTGGAGAAAACTTAAGAGAAACAGGAAACAAATGAAGTAAACTCCAAATTTCTGCAGCTTAATGCCTGGAGATAACTTCCAGACAAAGCTCAGAAACAGGAAGCCAAGGGTGTGGGATATTACCTGAGTTAAGGAGATGAAATCCGGAGTAGCCGAGACAGCTAAACCACACAAGGCCTAGAGTCAGAAAGGAGAGCTGGACAGAGAGACAGCTCGGAGGTTTGCAGCGGGTTGCTCTGAACTCTGCAGCCAAGTACTGATCAGTACTCGTACACTGATCATACCATACCCGAGTATGGGCAAAGAACCGCCTTAAAGGATTAGAAAAACAATCCCTTTCGCTAACACAGAGCCAGAAATATTTCATTTTCTCAAAATCCAGCGTGGAAAGTCTTGTCATGTACAGGTCACTGGATAGTGCGCTTGTATGGATTTTTGCCTTGGGTAGCAGGAGAAAACCCTAGTACCCTGATCCCATCTAACAAAGATTGAAAACAAGAACCGAAAAGATTGAACTCCTACCAAGTAATGAAACTGCATGTTAGAAGACAGCTCTAAAATATTTACAGGAATGCAAAAATTATTCAGGAACTTCAACATAAAATTCAAAATGGTTGCATTCAATAAAAAGTATAGGCGTGCAATGAAACAACAAAACCTAATTCATATCGAGGAGAAATACGTCAATAGATTGAAATCAGTGCACAAATGTCATGCATAGAATTAGTAGACAAATACATAAAAAACTATAACTGTATTAATATATTTAAAATGCTGGAGGAGGGTGTGAATTGGTTAGATGGAAGACAGATAATGTTTTAAAAGATCCCAAATGAACTACTTGAAATTAAAACCACAGTGTCTTGAGATAAAATTCTGAACCTATCTCCACCAAGGAATAAAGAACATTAGAAGTGATGATTGTGTTCATAATTATAAAATTGTTTCTTGTGATTTAATTCTGTCTAGAAGATTGTTGTCTAAAGTGTATCATATGTAGAGGGAAAAAATGTGATACAGCACGTAATTGTTAATATCTTTAATTGATTACTATTTTTATTTTCCCAACACTGAGAGTTATGAAAAGTGTGTAGCTTGCCTTCTTTTAATCAGTTTTGCATCCCTAATACCGAATACAATATCTACTGGGAATAGAATTGAACGGATATTTGTGGAGTAGATGAACAAATACATAAGTGTAATTCATCACGGACTAGCAACATCTCTCGCATTTAGTATAGACTGTGAATGAAATGCTCTTCTCACATACAGCTGATTGAACTTGGGATGCGTGTCCAACTCAAGAGCAGCCAATTAGTAGACCAGTTGAAATTCCATGACCACTGACCGACCTGAAGATGAACTGAATCACTACATCAGTCTGATGTTTTGCTCAGGAGTTTGAAATTGAGACTATGGCGCAGGAGTTGAATTTGTCTCTGTTCAGAGATGCCTTAAATAAGATGAAAGATTTTGGTCCTCTTCATTCCATCAGAAGCCCACTTTTTTCCTTGAGCTAGTTGGAGTATCTATTACATGCATTCAAAACAACAAATTGGAACATCTCTGAAAGTAAAACTTAGCAAAAATGCACATAAATAAATAAACATGGAGTAATCATCTGTACACTCGGAAAACCTAAGTGCTTTTAAAGTAGCAGAGCCATAGCCTAATGACACAGGCTTCAAGTGTGGGTCCCCATGGTAATAGGAAAACCACAATTCTGTTTACTGTGTCTCTGTGAGAAATGGATGGTTGTTTTGAAGCAATTGGTGCCAATCAATTACCTAAAGGTACAATGTCATGTCATTAAAGTCACTAAAGAGAGCAAAATGTTCTGTTTCCTTACAGGAGTGTCTTGTTTTTATTTTTAATTTTACACACATAAACATAAAACTCATAATCTCATCATCTGACTACTTTTTAAGAAAGATATATGGGTACTACCTCCCCCAGGAGTTGTCTTCACTGTTGTTAATGTCAAAGATTAAATAAGTATAGTAATAAAGAAAATTAATTTAGTAAAAAATGATAATTAAACACCTAATCTGTGTTCTGTTTTCTTCTCCTCCCTATAGATATATCCATGAATAAAACTGTCATATATGTATGTATGTATGTATATTATTATGCATGTTAAATTGAGCCATAAGCAGTTCTTGCATGGGAACATTTAAAGACATTTATAAATTTTTCAAGAAAGGATAGATTAAAAAACACTTGAGATCAATGTTTTTAACAAATTGTAATTTATCTTTGAAAACTAATGCTAGGTAGTCTAAAAAAACCACTTACAGAAGAAAATTTGCCAAATACAATTCAGACTTTTACTAAAAGCAAATCAGAACAAAATTTTGTTCTAATTTTCATTCTCTTACATAAGAAATTATCTTCTAAATATTTTACAAATTATTCTGCAAGAGAGAACCAGATTTTGCCACTATTATATTAACAATGTTTCCTATTTACTAGGATTTGTCTTCATACGATTTACTTTATTTCAAATATCTCAGCTATCTGAAGTTTCTAGTTATTTTAGCTTTCCTCCATTTCTTATAGAATCTTGTGATTTATTTTACCAATTTTCTTGGTTTTTCTTTGTTTATGTATTCCTGACCATCTACTACCTTGATCTGCTGCTTTTTTCATCTTTCATGTAATCTTTTCATTTTTTGCTCATTCTTCCTAAAATCTGATTTATTTATTTTAGTTTGTTTAAACACACTTTCCACTGATGTAGCATCAAAGTAATACAACACGAAGAAAAGAAAGAGATGAACAAAAATTCCAGTTCAGACTTGTTATAATTAGGCAACATACCATATATTTTGTTCGGATACAGACCTTTAAAGTAAAAGAATATTCTCCTGTCTTCCATATGAATTATAATAATTTATAGCAGTAAAATAGATTTCAATAAAGTGTTTCTAGATCTATTACACAGTTTTAAGGTGGACCCAGGGGCATAAAAAATAGACCATGAATCAAGTTTGAATAATACTCATCATAAAAAAAATAGAACTACATTTTAGATTCCACATTTGAAAGCCTTCTCATTTTAACCTTGTGACCACCAGCATGGGCAGCAATACTGATTTGGAGATATTTGCATATACACATGCATGCAGGCAATTAGAAGAGATAATCAAATGAACAGACAGCACAGACCTCCTGTGATGTATGTGCCTGGAATACAAGGAACACAGATGGAGGTCAGAGAAGACTTCCTGCAGGAAGTGACTCATCAACTGAGTCTTGACTTTGGAGTTAGCTGGATACAGAAGAAGAAGAACGCATTTCAAGCAGAGTGAACATTGCACGGGAGGGAATTGGGACCTTCATACAATGGAAGATGCTATGCATTAAAATTAGTCTAGTGGGGTTGGAAAACATGATCTCTATCGGAGAGTGGCAAGACTTGCAGGGGTCAGGTTATGGAAAACCTCACGCGCCCTGCAGAGAGAATGGGTTCTTTCTCCAAGAAGAGGCGCCGTGGAAGGGATTCAAGAAGATAAAGAGTCAGTTTTTAAAAGTAATGGCAAAAAGACATGAGTTGTCCAGTTAGACGGTTGATAGGATGGGTATCAAGCAAGGAACAGAGGCGGAACTTTGGATGTGAGGGGGGAGGGACGCTGAGGTTATAGGTTGATACCTAGGCATCAAGACTTTGGCCTGTTCATGCACTCTTTCTTTCAACATTTATTATATTGTGTTGAGATTGTCTTGTTTTGTCAAGTGCATTTATTTTATTCATTTGCTTAATTATTATGACAACGACTATCCTGGACCTCTTTCCTGTCTTTTTCTTGCCCATGGCAGAGTCACTTGCTAGTGAGATCTATTTCTTACCTTTGCTGTATTTTGTAACTAGAATGCGTTCCCTGTAGCATCATCCTCAAACCTGAATATATGAACCCTCTTATTTTAATATATGCCTTGAGAATTACGTTCAAAGGGGAGTTAGAGGAGAATGGTAAGAACTTGATGCAACTCAGGAATGGGATGAGTACAGTGAAGTCTAAGCTGCATTTGTTATTATTTATCATTATTATTTTGTAGAGAAAGAGTCTTGTTCTGTCACCAAAGTTGAAGTGCAGGGGTGTGATGTAGCTCACTGCAGCCTCAAACTCCTGGGCCCAAGTGATCCTTCCACCTCTGCCTCCTGAGTAGCTGGGACTGCAGGCGTGTGCCACCAGGCCCAGTTATTTTATTTTATTCATTTTTCAGTAGAGACAGGGTCTTGCTCTTTTGTCCAGGTCAGTCTCAAGCTCCTGGCCTCAAGCAATCTTCCCTCCTTAGCCTCCCAAAGCATTGGGATTACAGACGTGAACCACTTCACCCGGGCTTTAGCCACATTTAAACAAGTATTAATATATCTCAGAGTTATTTAAACTCACATGGATAATGCCCCCTCTTCTCTAGACACGAAGCTGAATTTAACCTGATCTATGACAAGAGATCTGGACAAACTAACCTCACAAGAGGCGGGAGTAACTTCTCAGGGATCAAAGTGACAGTGGACTTTTTTTTTCCTGTGTTGGAAATCTTACTCTGCTGCCCAGGCTGGAGTGCAGTGGCACAATCACGGCTCACTACAGCCTCAAACTCCTAAGCTGAAGCTACGCTCTCACTTCAGCCTCCCAAGGAGCTGGGACTTTGATTTTTTTGCAGAGACGAGGTCTTGCTATATTGCTCAGGCTGGCCTCGAACTCCTGGGCACAAGCAATCTTCCTGCCTCAGCCTCTGCATGAATCTCCACAGCCGGCCAAAGTGATAGTTTTCTGACTTAAACAGTGAGAAGTACAGAGGTACATAGATGCTTGAACAGCCTCAGCCTTGTACTAACCGAGTGGATTGCCCACGTCTTGGCTTTTCTGATTATTCTTAGAATAAAAAGTACTAAGTGGTATGTGTTTAAGTCTCTCTCTCTGTATTTACCATAAGGATACACTCATCACTACATTTATTTTGAGAAAACCAGATTGTCTATAAGTTCCACAATTTATTCCGCCTGTCCAACTGCAATTCCCACTTTCTAGGTTGCCTTGGGAATTTCTTTGCTCTGTGACTCTGCCTCTCAATGATTTCCTGCACTCATCACATTAAGAGAAAACTTATTTAAAACAAATATGAATGTATCTGCAGCCTAAACATGTTTGTTATGGATTTTCTCTTCAACTAACGAATGATAGTTGATGTTGGTAATGATAATGATAATGGTGTTTCATGACCTCTGTTTACATTGATTGCATTTTTCCTAAGAAGAAAGTAATATAGCCAATATGAATTTATTATTTATTATTAAAATACACATCTTGATCCCTTAAATGAGAATTTAAACATGCTTTGAATACAAAATATGTGAAATGATTTTCAAATATACATTTACTTGCAACATGCTATGGAGTAGAATGGAATTATTTCCTGTCACAGTTCTGAAAAAAAAAAATCCTCCTTACTGCAGGTCCTGAAAGAGGAAATATAGGTCATGATCCTCTGGTCTAAAAAGATCACAGTTGGCAGACTGTATAACATCTCGATTATTAGTTCTTGGCAAATTTCTCTCAAGGGTACTATTCTGGGGTTGTAAATGTCTACATCTTGAGTCAGGCGGCCTTGAACAAAGTGATTTTACATGAAGTTTTTCTGGAATCAATAAAACATCAATGCTTAAAATTGACTTAGAGAACCACAAGGATTTTAGAAGCTCACTACTACCAAAAGCTCTTATTAATAGTATCACTCGTTCACAAATTTAATGATGACCTTATTTATGAGACAGTGTGTTAGGTAACACATAGAATATTTAAACCAACGACCTACATTTTTAACCTTATTCATTTTATGAACTCCAGACCTAAACATTCAGCTCTCTCATAAATATCCCCATATGTGTCTCTCATCTTTGCATGGCAAAGCTCTCTATTTTCAATTCTGAACTTATTGACATACTCCTTACAAGTTATCCTGTCAAGATTCCAAGAGAGAATGCCCAATCAGAGCATGTATTTTTCTTTGGCACTAAATAATTTGTCTGGGGAAATAGCATCTATGCACTTAAAAGCTACAAGCATAACAAACATAAGACCCAACTATACCGCATGAGAAAACAATGGAAAACTGTGCTTCCAAAGGTGCAGTGTGCATATTACCAAAGGCGAATGACAAGACATCAGGTGAGCAGAGTTCAACGTTTCACTTTATCTCAGTGGCTCTACTTTCCTGGTACGTGGACACTGTCTAGGAAGGACAACTCAGACATATCACAACGAAGGATGTTTTTGCATTTCTGATCTCTTACCGTCTGACCCAGTGACACAAAGCATAAACAGCAGATCTCTGGATTTAGAATCTGAGTACTCGGTACCTAGAGTCTCCTCTCTAGTTCCAGCCATGCCTGCGGTTTGTCACTTCCCTGTCTTTGATGTTCGCGAACCCTGTAGGCTCAGTACTGAATCCTGGTCCTCACACTTACCTCTCACGTGCAGTCGTGTCCTCAGATCTCAGGATAACCCTCAAAAGCCTGAAACCGACCCGCACTGAGTAAGGACACCCGATCATTTGGACTCGCATGCCGCTCTGCAACTTGGAGCCAGATTTTCGTTTTTGACTTGTCTTCTACCCTAGCATCCTGCGATTCACGATTCTGCCACTTTGGGTTCCATCGCTGTTTTCCCTGAGGATTCCTTCGTCGAATCCCATCATCTATCACTATTCCCTCATCGAATGCCCACCCTATTCACTCTCTCATCTTCAAAACGTCCTCTTCAATCTCTGTGCGTTGAAATGGGATTGACCAACACACCGCAGCTCAACTGTCACCTTCCACAAATACTTTCATAATCTCTCCTCTGATCTTTAAGAAATAATAAAACATTTCCCCCCATGCTGCGCTTATGCCTGGATGGGACTATTTTCCTCTGTGCATAATATTTTACTGATACAGGGCTACTTCTTCAAATAAATTAGACATTTAGGTGAGAATCACATCTTGTTCTTGGTTGAATTTGCCATCGTCCCCACTGAGAATTGGATGATTATATCAGTAAATGCAAGGAGGAAGAAAGGAATGAATAGAAGACTGCTTTTGTTGGTGACAATAACGAAGGAACAACACATAAACACCTGAGAAAACACTGAGCCAGTTTATAGTTTTAAAAATTGCACTGCAAACCTGCCTGGGCGACAGAGTGAGACTCTAACTTAAATAACAAAATTGCATAATAGAGTCATTTGAAAAATATGTGGTCATGTTTTAGAGTAAAGTGATAAATTCTAGATTACACTGATAACAAATCTGTGGTGAGGAATAGATTTATGAGATATTCTGATATGGTCTCTCGTAAGTATGAAAAGTTCTAATTTCTACAATTTGAAAATGATTGCCTACTGGAATTATAGAGATTAGTAGGTACAAATCCAAGATTGTTTTTTATATTTTCCTTTAGAACTTGACCGTTAACCGGGCTCGGTGACTCAGCCTGTAATCCCAGCACTTTGGGAGGCTGAGGTGAGTGGATTGCCTGAGCCTGCGGTCTTGAGACCCACCTGGGCAACTTGGCGAAACCTCATCTCTACAATAAATCAGAAAAATCAGCCAGGCGTGGTAGCGCGCGTCTGGAGTTCCAGCTACTCGGAAGGCCGAGGCGGAAGCATCGCCGGAGCCCAGCGGGTCGAGGCTGCGGTGGCCGGGAGCGGCTCCTGCACTCCAGTCTGGGTGACAGAGTGAGACTCCAACTCAAAAAACAAAACAAAACAAAACAAAAAAGAACTTGACAGTTGTTAGAATGTGTGCAATCACTGTCTTAGTCTGGTTGAGCTACTCTAACAAATTACCACCGTCTGGGTGGTTTATAAACAGCAAAAATTAATTTCTCACAGTTCCGGAGGCTGAGAAGTCCTAGGTCAAGGTACTGGCAGATTTGGTATCTGGGGGAGGGCCTGCTTCCTTGTTCAGCCTTTTTGCTGTATCCTCACCTGGTGGAAGGGCCCTCTCTGGGGGTTTATTCGCTTTGATAAGGGCACAAGTCCAAGTTATGAGCCTCTGCCCTCATGACCGAATCACCCCCCAAAGGACCCTGAATGAAAAGGAAGCTGGACCGGTGAACAGGGCTCACAAAAGAGCAGAACACGTAAGGCTTGTGTTCATTACCCTGTGGACAACAGGAGCTGGCTTAAGTCAGCTCACTCATGAGGACTGCAACTGGAGAGACTGCAGGGAGCAGAGGGAAGACGAGGACAAAATGTCCTCATCCCCGAAGGTGCCACAATCTGGTTGACCTCCAATGCTGACCCGAAGCAGTGACAGAGGAAAGGGGACAGACAGAAGTTGATAGAGAGATCCTGAAAGGTCTAGATGCAAGCCGGTGTGGCTATCAATTTTTCCATCGAGGGTCAAGAGGACAATGAGTCAAAGATGAGACTCTCATTTTATACTCAACACATTTTTGTCATCTGGACCTGCACCCACATTTGGGTGAGGGAGAAAGAGAAAGAACCATCAATGTTTCCATCCACTCATGTGTTGGGAGTTATTTGGTGTTGCAGCATCACAAAGACCTTTCTGACAGACGCCAGCCATCAGAAATAAAAACAACAACATATGTGCGTGAGTGGGTGGTGTACGTGTGTGCACGCATCTGCACGTGTTGTGTGGTATAAATAATAAGAACCTGAAAAACCACTGAAGTGGTTGTGAGTTCATCTTCCATGTGAACTACAGTGTTGCAATCCATGTGAGACGTTGAGTAATAAAAAAAAAAAAAATCTTGTTTATTTTTTCAAGAAAATGAACTGCTTAGGGTCCCTTTCCATCTGTGAATGACAATGTCTCATGGATGTGACTGCTTCCTGTTGAGAGAAAATGGCACTCTATGTCCCTGTCCCTGTCCACTTCTAACACTGGCGTGACTCTGCTGGGACTCACGGCTGCCTCTCGACATGGGTGACGCCAGGATTCTTCATGCATTTTGCTTCTATGAAAAGCTGTAAGAATGAGCTATTTTTGACTAATATGCAAACACAAGGATATATTCTAACACTGTCAAAAATGAATCTTTTTGAAAGCTATCGCATAGTCTTAAGGTTCCCTGACAACTAGCTTGCATGTCAAATGCAGTGAAATTAAATGGGAAAAATACATTATTTTAAATGTAAACAATAGAACCATGTAGCCACCTAACAGTGGAACCATCCACACTTCATCCTTTTGGGGCCATTAATCGCCATCCGTTCTCCCTCTTTCCTCCATGTGTGACTGACCTCCCTACTGTACCCACACCCCTCGCTAGTGAGAGAAGAGTGTCTCGCTGTGAATATTTCATGATAACCTGACTTTCCTTTAAGGCTTTGACCTATTTTTCTCCTAGCATGTTTACAGCTTGCACTGGTGATAAAATAAGCTGTGCTGAGGTATGTAATAGGTAAAATAGTCTTTCTCCAGCTCTTGGTAATGGGATAAAATGAGTTCAATTTTCCTATTGGTTTCTACCTAAACATATGCAGGCCTGACCCTGTTTTCAACCCACACAAAATAATGTGCTCCCAAAGACAAGTCCAGTCATGGTCATGCTTCCAAAAAATTATAACATACAATGGCAGAGAATGAATTGAGAGTGGGGATATGGACTATTAGAACAGACCAGTTTGTCATCTCATTTAATAGAAATGTAGGCCATGTTATATGATTATTTACCGGCAGATCATGAAAAAAAAAAACCCAGAAAAAATCCTGATCACACAACTAACAGTATTTTAAAGACTTGCAATTTTTTTCCCTTTATTTTTAAATATGGCACAGCTTCAAGGCAAAGGAGAGAAAAAGAATCACATAGTGCTGAGAATGAAGGGTTGTATTTCTAAGGTATCATTTAAAAGATAAGCACATGGGCCCACGGGAACTTTATCCTCTTTAACAACATATATGTGAGTGGTTATTGTACTGTGGTTTTGTCAAAGGAACTCAGCAGTGAGATAAAATAACAGCTGTATATTCTGTCGAGAAGTTTGCTTAGGAAGGCGGTTGCCATGGGGATGCCTGGCCGTGGCAACTGGGTTTTGTGTTCTATGAAACCGATGAGTTTACTTTGTCTCGATTATTTTCTTCATGCTGGCAACTTGGGGGGGAGGAAAGGGGGGGGAGCTAGACTTTTCCAGACATTTGCATATTAAAACAACCCACTTCATTTCGGAATGGAAGTGGAGAAGACTTTATTGACAAGCCTCTTCACCAATGAATCCCAGACCCCAAAGTGCACATTGTGCAAACCTCTCAAGAGCTCCGGCAGCCTCTGCTTGGGCACTGGGGCTCCGTTTTCCACAAATGAGTCACGTTCAATGATAAGTCCTCAGAAATGTGCTTAAAATCATTGCAGCTGGGAGATGTAAAAACCTTGTGAATGAGCTAAATCGAAGTGAATTATGCTTCACGGGGAAGTCTCTCAATGAAAAATCTGGTAAACAGGCCTGAGGGAGGGAAAAAAAAGGGGAAACAGATGCTGACTGATAAGAATTTGCTTATTTTAACAGGGAGACACCAGCATGGGTGTGCTGGGGTTTAAAGGAAGATCGGTCAGGCTGTTTTCTCTCTGCAGGTGGCTGGCTGCAGTGGACCGAAATATCTTGATCAAAAGATAAAATGCATCTCACCTCTGAGGCTGCAAACCGCCTTCATTTCATTCAGCTCTAGGAACCCAAGATGGCCAGGAGCTGCACACGCCTGCAGAAGACGAATTGACCGCATAGCCTGAGAATGTCTACACTCAGTGCCAGCGCCTCACACCCCCAAAGACTGGACAAAAGGTGAACCCACACCTCTCTCCATCCATCCCACCCCCTCCTCTCAGCTTCCATCTCGGTGCTTAGGAAGAAACTCTTCTATTTTGCGGGTGCGTCCACAAAATTTTGTGTCCACAAAATTGAGCTACATCTGAACTTTGTGTGTGTGTGTGTGTGTGTATGTGTATTTTATTTCTTTTTTTGAGTCAGAGACTCAGTCTGTCTCCCAAACTGGATGCAGTGGCACATTTATGGCTACCCCAGCCTCAACCTTCTGGGCTCGGGCAGTCCTTCTGCCTCAGTCTCCTGCTAGTTTGGACTACAAGTGTGCGCCAGCATGTTTGGCTAATGTTTTGATTTATTGTAGAGAACAGACCTTGCCAAGTGGTCCAGGCTAGTCTCAATCCTCTGGGTTCAGGCAATCCTCTCACCTCTACCACCCAAAGTGCTGTGATTACAGATGTGAGCCATCATGCCCGGAACATAGAGATTATTGATCATAACTTATGTTTAGATAAAATAATCTCCCAAGAGAAATTCAAAATGTTTGGGTCAAAGAAAAACTCAGAAAGTTAAGGAAAGATAGAGGAAGAAGCAACAGATTTTTAAAAATATCGCTGAGAGAATTAAGACACTTGAGTAGTAATTGTAATTATTTCAGCAAAATCTACCTTGCAGGGATATGTCTATTTTAAAAAGCAGAAAGCTGTTCATCTTGCTGAATAAGTGTCATTTTTTTTCCCCCTTTGAGACTGGAAGAGCGGTCTAAGCATTTATCTCCCTTTTATCTTTCTTTACTTGTGTCCAGATATAGTCAATGATTTGGGAGAAGTTCATGAGACACTTCCTGAATTTGTGTGGTAGAAACTGACACTTTACATCTTTGAGAACATGTTTTGACGATCTAAGGTCATGGAATGGGAACCTGCATCCAATTTTGACCAGAAATGTTAGTGTGACAAGGCATTGGTTTCTCCCTATCTCTAAGCAGCTTTACATGAGCCAGTAAAGGAAACATGAATGGAACTTCTACAATAATTATAATAGTGAACATGTGTTTCGCATGCATCTTGTGTCTAACACTGTAATTTCTCAGGGATTACTCATTGAATCTTTAGTATAACACAGTGAGGTCAGTAGTATTATTATTTCCACTTTTTAGGTGAGGACTCTGAGGTCTAGAGAGGACATTTACTTGTTCAAATTCTCAGTGTAGGTTCGTTTTAGAGCTGGAATTTGAGGCAGGCTGTTGGACTCTAGAATTCACCTTGCCTAGTTCTAGAAGGCACTGGGGTGTTTATTACCATCCCTGGTAATGACCTCTCACTCTCCTCTGACGATGAAAAGCCTCAGTGCAGCCCCAAAGTTGTGGAGAATATCACAGCTCACTCAGCAAATCATACTTTTCCATATACTCTTTGTTATTCAATCTTATGACTAATTTGGAATCTACTCAGCTATTTCAATGTCTTGAAAATCTTAACGTACTTAGGACATTGATCAGTTTGACTCTAGTCAACCACTTTTTAAAATTGTTCCAATTTGAGATCCTCAAAAATATTTGAAATAAACACAGTAGGGGTGTATAAGAATGGAATACAGGTCTCACAAGAATATAGTAGAAACTAAAGTTTCACCAGAGTCCTCATGGTTTCAGAATGTTTATCTACAAGTTATTATTTATCTTCACTTTGGACATAATAAGAAAAATAATCTTGGGATAGAAATCTCACAAGCTATATAATGAAAGGTATGTTCTGCTGGTGAGAAGTACAATTTTGTCAGGGATCCATTAATAGAAATGCCTTTCACAGAGAATCTTCCACAGAGAAGCTCTTGTTTGAGGACATGAATCAAAATGCATGGCAAAAGTTCAGAAAGATCAGGATAGAGTCTACAGATTTGAGGATTTATATATTTATTTCAAAATCTCATGGTCCTGTGTTCTGACTTTTTTAGCGTTTCTTTTATGTAATAGCTTGTCCATGAAATTTTTTAAAAAATGATTTGAACTTTCAGATTTTCTTTTCAATGCTGCGTTACAGTAAACTTTACTTTAACAAATTCCAAAATCACAAAATATTTGCTCCAATGTGGAAATCAAAACAAAAATAAAAGACAGATAGACATGATAATACATGTAGAGTATTGACTTTAGCAAAAATAGCCAGTGTTCTCTTAAGGGCGAGTTCTATGATTTTTTTTTTTCATGAAATAACTCACCCTACCACCCCACATCACTGAGTGTTAAAAAAGAAAATAAATTGGTAGCAGATTAAGTAGGATTTCAAAGCCAAGAGGACAAAACAAACAGGTGATAATGAAGATCGCATCCATCTGCGATTGCTTGCACGTCTAGGAAGTGCATTTAGCTCCTTTGCTGAGAAATGCCATTGACTGGGATGCATAAGTACAGATGCTACCCCCTGCCTGGGTACTCTATGATTAGGCCCAGGATGCTTTGTGCCAAAGGTCTAACAAGAACCCACTTTCTCACACAGGGCATAAGAGCTGTTTCTATAAACACTCTAAATGTATTTTCTTGTTGAAAGCATGGTGTGCACTTCAAAAACATTGCTCACAATTGAACAAGTCATCCTTGTACAAAGCTCTTTAAGAAATAATGCCAGACTTGCTTCCTGGGGGGGCTGCTGAATTCTGGAATGAATTACAGAAAATGTTATGGGGATACATGCTGAGATTTTAGAAAACTCAGATCTCTAAGCCTGCTCGCCACGTCCAGACCAGTCCTCGCATTGTTATTTCTTGCTGCTATACAACCCTCTTCTCTATCTCACACTCTACTATATAGATCCAATATATATATAGCTAACTATATATATGCACAAAAAGACTAAAAGGTGTCTTAATAATATATATATGAATATACTGGGGGTGCCAAAAAATCTACCTACATTTTAAGCATGACATTTGCTCGAAAGATGACATGGCTCGAATGCAAAGAAAATGGCGGAAGCACAGTTGAGCGAGCACCACACTAAACATTACTACCATTGTTGAATTCGACTTCGCGAAGTAATACATTGATAACATCTTTTGAAGCACGTATACTTTTTTTGGCACCCCCTATATCCACTATGTTTATATATATTTATCGATATGCATCTTCTCCATATACACAGAAGTTTAATCAAGAAGTTTCTTTTGTTGGGCTGAAGAGTAAAAACATAGACGTGACCGATTTTTATGGTGTGAACGTCTGGGTTGCTGAATCTACTATTCAGTCGCTTACAGAGGTCTGAGGCACTGCCATATGGACACTTTGATACACATTGAAATTAACTTTGGTGTTTTAGAAATGTGAAATTTGAGGTATTCTGTTCCCGGAGACCTCTGCTTTAGCACACGTTAATATCTGTATGTGTTACTAAATAAGTGTTTTAATTAATCAGACATGTTTTCACTATTATTGGTGTTGTTTTTTGTCATCTTTACAGTGTATAACTTTGGGATTCGTTTTCCGCTCCCTTTCCCAGGTCCTCTTCCCGACTCTTCCTCAAATCTACATGATCACACAGGTGACTCTCAGTACCTGTAATGGTCCTTTATTATGACTTCAATAAACTGAAACAGGGCTTGATCTATTTAAACTGGCCTCGTGGCCTAATCACAGTGCATTCCCAAGGGCTTTGGAACTGGGACTAAAAGAGACCCAATTTCTTTATCACGGGCAGGATCTTTATCATGTTTGAAGCTCTGGGCGGCCTTGACTTCTGCCATGTGGCCCAGTAACAGAAGCCAGTTGCAAAGAGAAGAATGAAGCGGACATACAGAGGATGTCTCTTGCCAAGACCTTTCATTCCAGATGTGTCTCTGAAATAACTCAAAGCATCTGTGGCTCAGGTTTCCTTTTTTCTTCTTCTAGTGTTTAGTTCTGGAAAAAAAATTAAAAAGTTTTTTAGAAACTTGTAGTAAAATGGAAAAGGATTTGCAACAAAGAATTATTGTAGAATCAGGAGTGCAAATACTATCGAAATAATTAGTGAATACTGCCACATTTTATTCATCCACAAAATATTTCAGAATGTTATAATTAAAAGCAATAACAACAACTAGGGTTCAAAAAGGCAAATGTATAAGAAACTACAGCATCTGAATAACTTCACAGTAATTTAAAAATTTACCTAAATATGCTAACATGAAAGGAGAAACTCTAAAAGTTTCAAGGGATTGATGCAAGAAATGATTCCTTCTATTTACCCCAAACACTAATAGCTTTAGAGAAGAGTGACATATTTCTGATAAACTCAGCAACATCTTTAGCAAATGATTCTTTACTGTCTAATAGTGACCATGAATTAGCACTTGGTAGTAGGTAGGAAGGTAAATATGGATTTGTTACAAAACTTTTATCATGCATACCCTCAAGCTATTAAAAATCTTTCATTTTAGTAATCTAATTCACCTACTTAAGTCACCAATTTTTTCTGATTATCTGTGTTACAGTATGCTTCTCATGCTCAGAAGGGTTCTAAATGTATTAAAATTATTGTTTATATTTCTATCTCAAGATTCATCTGAGCTTTGCATGCTAAAGCTTGTATGCAAGAAGATACTGTTAAGGAGCTAGAATTACACAAATATTATATCAGGATTTCCATTAAACAATGTCTAACAGAGTGACCAATCTTTTTATCATTATTCAACATGTAACAAATCCCTACCAAGTATAGGTTTGTAGTTGTTCTTCCTTTATAAAATAGCTCTCTCCTAGGGCTTCTCCACACTACGTTAAATAAAAATTTGAAAATAATGACATGAAAACATTTTACTTTGTGTTGGTTGCTGTTTTAGTCTCTTTTGTGCTTCTATAAGAGAATACTTGAAACAAGATAATTTAAAATGAACAAAAATATATTGGCTCACATTTCTGGAATCTAAGAAGTCCAAGATCAAGGTGCTGGCATCTGGGAAGGGTCTTCTTGATGAGTCATCTCCTAGTGAAGGACAGAGATCAAGAGACAGCAAGAGGAGAATGAGTTCATCTTTTTATAAGGAACACACTTCCAAGATAACAACATTAATTCATTCACGTGGACATAACCCTGAGAACCTGTTCATGTCCCAGCAAGTCCACCTTCCAACACTGTATTAGAGATTATGCTTTCAACACATGCTTTTAGGGGAATGCATTCAAACCATAGCAGATAGGAGTAGTCAATATTGTCAGGCTGTAAATTCTTTCTAACTGGAGCTATAGATTCAGCATAATCTCAATCAAAATCTAAAATGTCACTTGGTGAATCTTGTCCAACTGTTCCTAAAGTTCATATGTAAAAATGTCAGAAGAGCCTTCACAACATTGAAGAAGAACAAAGTTGAAGAAATGACACTAGTCAAACTAGAGACTTACTATAAAGTTTTAGCAATCTAGACAGTGTGATACTGGTGAAAGAATAGACACATCAACAGAATTGAACAGACAATTGAGAAGTAGACACACAGAAATATAGTCACCTTATGTTTTGGAAAGGAGTAAAGGTCATGAAATGGAGAAAAGTCTTTTCAACAAATGGTTCTAGAACAACTGGACATCCACATAGAAGAAAAATTAGTCTAGACACAGAACTGACATACTTTACAAGAATTGCCTGAAAATGGGATGCAGACCTCAGTGGTAATTGCAAAAGTATAGAACTCCTAGAAAGGAACAGAGAGAAGAATCTAGATGACCTTGGGTATGGTGAGGACTTTCAGGTATAACAGCCATGCCATATACATGAAATAAATAATTGATAAGCTGGACTTAAAATTAAATGCTTTTCTGTAAAAAGACATTGCCAGGGGAGTGAGCAGTCAAACCAAAGACTGGGAACACACATATCACAAGACACATATCGGATAGAAAACACCAAAGAACACTTAAGATTTGAACAATGAGAGAAATCAATGGCCTCATTTCTAAAGTGGGCAAAGAGCCAAACTGACACTTCACCAAGGAAGATATGCCGATGACACAAAACCATATGGAAAGATGCCCGACATCATATGCCACGTGGGCATTGTGAATTGAAACAACTGTGTGGTACCACTAATTATTAAAATGGCCAAATTTTAAAACACTGACAAGACTAAATGCTGGTTGAGCAAAAGGAGTTCTGATTCGTTTCTGGTGGGAACATGAAATCATTCAGGCACCTTTGAAGATGGTTGGGCATTTACTTATGAAACTCAACATACTCTTGGCATGTAATCCAGCAATTTGGCTTTCTGTTATTTGTCCAAATGAATTGGAAAGTTTTAACTGCAAAGAACTCAGCACACAGATTTCCATAGCAGCTTAGCTCATAATTGCCAAAACTTGCAACAGACCAAGATTTCCTTCAGCAAATGAATAGATATATAGCTGTGGTGCAACCATATAAAAAAATAATATCCAGCGCAAAGACAAGACATGAGCCATCAAGTCATGAAAAGACAGGAAGAAGCATAAAATGCCTATTACTAAGTGAAAAAACCAACTGAAGAGGCTTCATACCGTATACTTAGAACTATATGACATTCTAGAAAAGACAAACACTCGAAGCAATAAAAAGATCATTGGGCATCAGAGGTCGCAAGGAGAAGGGATCGGTTGTATACACAGAGCAGAGGGGAGTTTTAGGGCAGCTAAACTATGCTTTATGACACCAGAGTGATAGATACATGGCGTTATAAATTTGTCAAAAGCCATAGAAAGCACAGCACCAAGAGTGAACCCTAATGTGAACTGTGGACTCAGGGTGACAAGGATGTGTCATTGTAGGTTTCCAATCATTATAAGTCTATACCCTCTTGAGGGATATTGACAATGGGGAAGACTGTGTACTTGTGGGGGCAGAAGGTATGTGGAAACCCTGTGTATCTGCTGATCAGTTTTCTTCTGAACCTAAATCTGCTCTTAAACTGGATTCTATTAAATAAAAAACACCAGTAAAGGTAACTACAGAGGAAAGCATTTCAGAAATATAAAAATACGTTTCCCTTTATTCTCTTAACTGGCTTGAGGAATTACTTAAAACAATAATTATAAAACTCTGTTTTTGCATTTTTGGATGTAGGCAAGCATATTTTAAAATACGACAAAAATAGCTCAAAGTATAGGAGAGGAAATGGATATTCACTGAAGCGATCTTTCCATATTTCACTGGAAATAGATGAATCTGAATTAGATTTTGATCAATCAAAATGCATGTTATAATCCCTAGAATAACCGCTAAGAAAATACAATACAGTTTAAAAAACTACAAAAGCGTTGAAATGATGGTGTTGTAAAACATCTAGTTAGTACAAAACAAAGTGGCAAAGGATAAACACAATATAAAGGACACTGGACATGCTCTGTAAACAAAAAGGCAACTTAAAGTCCAACTTTAGCGATGATTACATTAAATCAGAAAGGATTAAAATTCCAATAAAGTGCTAGACCTTGCCAGACAATCCCTATCCATATGCTGAGTGCAAGACACAAACTTTAGATTTAAAGTAAAAAATAAATACATAAATGGATGGAAATAATATATGTAATGCAAACTATAGCAGGGATGGAGACTTTTTTTTAAATTTTAGAAGAATAAATTCACAGTAATTTGTATATATATGGTAAATTTGTATATATACATATATACAAATTTGTTAGAGATATAGTAAATTTGTGTATACACACACACACAAATATATTAAGCTAAGCTAAATAAAATGTCAGTAAATATAAAATGACTGGAATCATCCACAGTGTATTCTCTGATAACAACAAATATAAATTGTAACTTTTTAAAAAAGAGTAAGTTTTAAGGAATTTAGAAATTAACAAGACACTTTTAAATAATCCATAAATCAAAAACAAAATACAAGAAAAATAGAAAATATTTTGAAATGTTTGCAAATGAAAATTCAAAATACCAAACTTATGAGATACCGCTAACTCATCATTCAGAGGAAATTTCATTGCTGTAAATAACTACATTAGAAACGGAGAAAGACCTCAAATCAATAGCATAAACACGCAACCTCAGAAACCAATAAAACAGCAAACTACTTTTCAGAGAAAAGAGAAAAAATATTTTTAAAATTAGAGTAAACTTCGGTAAAATTGAAAATAGAAAACAATAAAGAAAATAGATAAAAATGGATAATGTTTATTTGAAAAGATCAACTAGTTTGACAAAATTTTAGGTAAAATAACCAAGAAAAATGATAAAAATATATAAATTATTAAAAACAGTAATGAGTGACAGGGCATAAGTACCAACTTCCAGTAATTAAAAAGAATTATAAAGGAATAATATACACAACCTTCTGCTTACAGATTATAAAACTTAAATGAAATAGACACATTTCTAGAAACATGATTGATCAAAAGTGACTCCAATTGATAATCCTAATAGACCTATAACAAGTAAACATTTGAAACTAATAATTTTAAAATTTCCCACAAAGACAATTCCAAGCTCAAATGTCTTAACTGGTGAGTTTTACCAAGCATTTAGGAGGAAATACTTCAATACTTCATAAGCTTCTTCACAAAATAGAGTAAGAGAACAATTTCCAACTCATTCTGTAATGCAGAGTTACATAGTACCAAAGACATCTGAATGTTAATAAAGATGAACATATCTCATGAACATAGATGGGAAAATTCCCAACAAATGTTAATAAACTGAATATATAATCACATATAAAAAGGAGATCACAAGCTGGGCTCGGTGGCTCAGCCTGTAATCTTGCGCCTTTGGGAGGCTGAGGTGAGTAGATTGACTGAGCCCGCGGGTTCGAGACCCGCCTGGGCAGCAAGACCTCATCTCTACAATAAATCAAAAATGAGCCAGGCGTGGTAACGCATGCCTGTAATTCCGGCTACTCGGAAGGCGGAGGCGGAAGGATCGCCGGAGCCCAGCAGGTCGAGGCTGCGGTGGCCGGGAGCGGCCACTGCACTCCAGTGTGGGCGACAGAGTGAGACTCCAACTCAAAAAAAAAAAAAAAAAAGGAGATTACACAGCATAAGCAAGTAGGCTGTACCAAGAATGCAAGATTGTTTTAACCTACAAAAAATAAATTAATTTTAGTGCACGACGATAAAAAGTAAAAGACAAAAAGCAAGTGATCAATTCAATCAATACAAAAAATGCACTTATTAAGATTCCATATTTTTTCATTATATAAATTTTAAAAACTTTAACATACTAGGAAAAGAGAATTTCACACCTGATAAAGACCATCTCTTTAAATCTCTCACTGATGTCATACTTAATTGTGAAAGACTGAAAACATTTTCTCTAAGATTGGACACAACACAAAGATGTTTGTTCTTGGAGCTTCTACTCAACATTCTATTACTAGAAATCCTAGAAATTGCTGTTATACAAGAAAATGAAATTGAAGGCATTCTGATTAGAATAAAAGAGTAGAACGACTTTTTTTGGTATATGAATGTCATAGTCCTATATGTAGAAAACCCTAAGGACTACGTGAAAACTTACTAAGCTAATACAAAAATTCAGCAAGTTTGCATATATATGAACCCTATATATTTATATATCCATATTTCTATCTCTGTCTCTATCTCTATCTATCTATAAATGGCTTTGGTTTTCCTGTGTAATTTCAAATAAAACTCCAAAAAAGCAATTAAGAAACTAATTATGTTCACAATAGCATCGGAAATAACAATGTACTAATACATTTAATCAAAATGTGTAAGATGTACACTGAATACTATAAAACACTGAAGAGATAATTTCAAGAGAATCTGTACAGATGGAGAAGCATTCCATGTTTACAGATTGTAAGACTCAATACCACTGGAGGACAATACTGCCCAAACGGATAGATTTAATGAAATTTCTATCAAAATTTCAATGGGCATTTTTTGCCAAAATTAACAAGCTGATCCTAAAGTGCACATAGACATAGAAAGTACTCCAAATATCCAAAACACTTTTGAAATGCCGAACTTAGAGGACTTATACTTTCTGGTTCCAAAAGTTACTCTAAATCTACAATAATCAAAACAATGTGCTCCTGGTACAAGGATGGACATGTAGACCAATGAAAAAGACCTGGGAGTCCAGTAATGAACAGCTTTATGATTAATTGATATGCAACAAAATGTCAAGGTAATTTACTTCATAAAGCATAATAGTCTCAAAGAGTGTTGCTGGGGTATTGCATATCCACAGACAAAAGCTGAATTTAGATCCTGAATGTTACACAAAAATCAACTAAAATTTTACTATAGATGTAAATGTAACAGGTAAAACTATGACATTTTGAGATAAAATTATAAAAGAAAAATATCTTTGTGATTTATGTGAAGACCAAGAGTTCTTAAATATGACAGTAAACACATGGTCTATAAAAAATATATATATAAATTAGATTTCTTTAGTATTAACATTTTTATGCTTTAAAAGACCAAACTAACAGAATGAAAAAAAAAATTGCAACTTGGGTGAAATATTTGCAAACCATATATTTGATAAAGGACTTGGATGTTAAAAAACTTGTACAGCTCAATAATAAGAAGGCAAAAATCTTAATTAAAATAATGACTGAAAAGACTTCACCACTATGCAAATATATACATAAAACAACATTGTACCTTATTTCCTTAAATTTACACAATTTTTAAAAAAGAAAAATAACAAGAAAAATAAGATAATGACCAAAAGAAAAGATAGTTCGCCAAAATTGTATATGAATGGTTAATAAATACTTGAAAAGAGACTCAGCATCAAACATTAAGAAAATGCAAATTAAGCGACCAGATACCACTTTGTATCTATAAGAATGCAGGAACCACAAAGACTAATAATAAGAGTTGACAAGACTGTATAGAACCTGAAATCTTCATACTTTGCTGATGAAGATGTAAAATGATACAGCCACTTTAGAAAAAAGTATGGCATTTTCTGAATTAGTTAAAAATAAAGTTACCATATGATCCATCAATTCCAATTCTAGGCATCTACCCAAAAGATATGAATACACATGTCCTCACAAAGACTTATAGCCAAATGTTCAGAGCAGCATATTCATAATAGCCCAAAAGTGTGAAAAATGCAAATATCTATTAAGTGGTGAATGGATGCAAAATATGGCATACTGTACAACGGAATGCTGTATAAATGCTACAGCACAAATAAATGGCTAAAACTTATGCTGAATGAAAGAAGCCAAATGCAAAAAGCCATATATTGTATCTTCTCATTTATATAAAGTATGTAGAGAAAGATGAGTCTGTAATGACATAAAGTGGTTACCTGGGACTGGGGGTGAGAACGGGAATTGACTGTCAAGGGCACAAGGTTCCTTTTTGGGATGATGAAAACATTCTCAAATTAGATTGGTGGTACAAACCTGTAAAGATACCAAAAATCATAAAAATGCATCTTTAAATCCAGGGAATGGTATGATATAAAAATTGTATCCTGATAAAGCATTACTTAAAAAAGAAGAAAAAGTGGCTCATGCTTTCAGATTTTTAAACTTATAAGTTTTTAGTACCCATGAAAGGAAGGCATTGATGTAAAAATAAATAGAGATCAAAGGAAAAAAAGAATCAAGACACAGACGCACATGTATGTTCAATTGCTACCCTAAAAAAGTGTCTAAGTAATACAAGGGAAAAGGATATTTCTGTTAATAAATCAAGTTGGCACATATGACATTTCCTACATAAGACATTTTTGAATAAGAAGCAAAACACATAGACCATAAAAGAAACTCTGAAATTGTGTTAGATATACTTTAAGGTAAAATAAATACTTAAATCTATTGAAACAAATGAGTCAGGTCTCTCGCTGCCAAAGAGTGTCTCTAAGAAGTCAAGGGAGATGGTTAGAATAGACTTTGTGGTGTTGCTTGAGGTTGAAGTTATCAGCAAGGACTCAAAGAAAAAATATAGGTACATATATATTTAAGGAATAAACAGAAATAAATATAGACATGTGTGGATATATGGACTAGCATACATATATATTTATATCTCTGTCCACTGAGAGAACCCTAGAAATGGCAACATTTCCATAGCAACGAACCCACCTTGTGGGTGAGCAGATCGTGTTTCTAAATGCCATTTTCCTATGAAAGGAGTCAAGGATTCCTAGAGAAGATTCCAAGCCTGGAGAGGTAAAATACTACATGATTTGGACATCTTGTGGCAAAAGAAAACTAAAAAAGTAAAAAGAAAGAGTAAGAGCTATCAGAGGCATGCAGGAAGGACATCAGAGTCAACCTAAACGAGCAACTGATGACCAAAGCTGAGACAGTTAGAGAAGGACAGCAGATAATAATACTATTGGATTATAATCCAAAGGTGAAAATACGTATCCATGAGTATACACCAACGTAAATAAACAATTAAACAAATCAGGATAAGGAACAAATCTCCCTGACAGAAGAACCCCGATAAATAATTACAGAAAGAATGAGGGAATTCAAAAATTATCATGGAAAGAACACAGAAACCCTTGCTATAGGTGGGCTCAGTGAAATGCTACAACGCTAAAACCAGCAGGTCAAGGTATAGGGAGAAGCAGGATTTTCATTGCCTACCAAGGCAGTGTAGTGACAATGCAATGAGGATGCTGGGCAGACCCACCGTAACCAGGTATCAAGGTTGGCATCACCCATCATGGACACTTTGATGCCACGTGTGTTGATAGCCCGTACTGAGAAGAACACCATCATGGTGGTGTACCGAACACCCTAACACACCTTGCAGTTCCTAACGGAGGGACCCTTGATGAAATCCCAGGCCAGTACTCTTCCAATGTCCCAAGTTCACAACAGAGGCTATGCCATAATTAAATACAATGTGGGCTCTGGAACACGATGCTGGTGAATATATCAGTGACATTTATTTAATTTCTGACATGGCACCAATGGCATCTGCTTTGTTTTCCAAGTTGAGGATGATGTTGGGATGACAACATCTCTGTGTTATCTTTGCAACTCCTCTCTGAGCCTGAATGTGCTTCAAGTAATTTTATAAATGTTTAAAAAAATGGCATGATGAGTACCTTCAAATCTGGGATCTTCTCTGAAGAAGCTTTGTAACATTGAAAAAGCTTGTAGAGCGTATCTCATTTTTATATGTTAAAATGATTTTGATTCTAATAACAACTCAAGCGGTTTTATTTCCAGATAGAAATTACATGCACATTATTTCACTGACAATTTCTGCACTACTGTGTGTCTCTATGTTTGTGTGCAGGGGGGAACTTAACATGTTATTAGTTGTTATTGTTAAGTGTTATTAGTTTTTAAAAAAATTAATGAAACTTAAGATGTTATGCCAATTCAATACTCATTTAGAGAAGGAAACAATACACACCAAAACTAAAAAAATCTTATTATATTGCTGAAATCTTTTAAGTACATGTTTTTACTTCTATTGACGTTGAGTTAAAATTAAAGTGCATTTCTGATTTTTTAAATTTCACAATTGTGCGACTGACCCTCTTCCCATTTCTCCTGAGTCTGCAGTGAGTCCTTCCATCCATGCTTTTCTTCCATTGAGCTTCAGGATATGAGGCAGACCGAGTCTTGTTGCCTCTATTTTAAATAGGGAAAATGGACCTATTAAAATGTCATTTTACTCGATTCACATAGTGTCCAGGTCAAGGATTAAAGAGAATTTCCAGATGAATATTGTATCTGACTCCCAATATACTAATCAAAGGAGAGAGAAGAAAATGTATTTCATCCTTTTTGGACTTAGTAGAATGTTAGGAATTCCGAGCAATGCCTATGGGTCTGTCTAAACATAGTGATAATAATTAGTTTATTCATCTAATTCAGTTCATCAGTGTATGTAACATTCTTTCTCACCCTAATATAATTGGATGACCGCCTGCACTTACAGTCATTGTTTTTACACAGTAGTGCCTTCCCTGAGGAAGTTCATAAACCTGTGTTTGCTGTTATTTTTTCTTGGTTTTGCTTTGGTAGTCACAACTATTGCATGTTTTGTGTTTCATCAATGAGCCAAACAGTGATTTAAATTGTGTGTCCTGGCAGTTTCTCTCGCCCATGCCAGCTGTGGCATGTCTCTCTCCTTCCTCTTTTCTTTCTCTAATAAACTTTGTTTTAAAAACTTAAAAAACAATGTTTCCTTCTCCCAACCCCTGGGTTTGCCAGCCTCTGTAATGCAGTATTTCATTGTAAAGGCATCTTTGATCATGTCATGGTAAATTTATGGTGATAGAATTAGCAAATGGCATTCATAGAAAGACAAAATGCCAGTTAAAGAAATCTCTGTCCCAAGGGTGGAGGTATGGGAGGGGTGTCCAGAATTTTTTGGCAGGAACTTGATGGACATGTCAGCGAGCTGATATGTATTTAAGTTTTAGGCTTATCGTGCACTGTTTGAAAATGTTATGCTTACATTGATAAGAAAAATAATTAAGATAAGGCTTCCCGAAATAGAGATATTTTCAAATTCTCTTCTGGAGTCATGATATAACTCCTGGAATCCCTGTTGTATTTCAGGTTAATTTAGATTTGTCGTGTTCAAGGAACAGTTCAGTAGTCATCTATAAAGCATCAGTTTAAAGGAAAAGGACTTGATAGGAGTCAAGCAATTACTTTGGAGTCCGATTCCGGAGCTCTCTGCAGCAGTGAGAATGGAAAGATGCTCCTCTTTCATCATTGATTTGTGGGAAAAGACTGGTTAATAGTTTTTTATTTTTTTAGCTTACATTCTGTAATAAATATTGTTTTCTATGTCTCTATTTTATAGCAGTGTGTATGTATAAGCAAATAAACAATGGTGTAAAAATCATTGCTGAATTTAAATCACACAACAGAGATTTGATCCTGTGCTCAGTAAGAGGAAATTTGTAGAAGTGAGATCCTGTTAGATATTGAGAAGTAATTCTCTTAAATAGACACAATGTCTTTTAAGGGAAGTAGAATAAGAACAAAAATCCTGATTTATCAATGGTCTATTGGAAACTGCATCAAAGGAAATGAGCGACTATATTTTTTCAAGTAAGTTTCTATCTGCATAAAGAAAAGAGTAAACATGTTTACATCATACTTCATAGGAGAAACTAAGAATGTATAATATCTGAATATCTGACCATCAGTATTATATTTATAAAAAGTAATCATAATCTAACTTATGTGCAACCTGGTTAATAAGAAAGTGAATTATATAGAAAGCATAGTAACGGAAGCGGTTTCCTTCAACAATAAGCAGAAATGCTACAGATGTCCTTAGAAGTTGGATGCAATCAGAAAGATAAAAAGAATTTTTCATTTAGAAGGGGAAAAAGGGTAGTAACTTCACTGTTTTACTCACAACCAACATTCTCCCAAATCATATGCAGTGCTCTGTTAACTGATGGAAAATACAAAGAAATAGTGATGAATAGAAAATCTGAAAGGTAAATGAGTTTATGTACTAGAAAATAAAATGAAATTTCTATTTAATATAGAAAACGATGTTGACCTGAAAAGCACAGTTCCATTAAGATATATTAAGAGTCTTAATTCAAAGCAGAATGTTTTCAGATATTCCCTAACTGTTAAAATTATCAGCTATGAGCAGAAAATAAAGAATGAAAGACATACTTACACAGGAACAATGCTATTGATTGTTTCTGAGAGATACTGATAGCACCCATCAGCAGTCATGTACTGTAAGTATCTGAGAGACACTGTTCTTGATCGATGTCAATGCCTCAAGGTCTCTCTGCAGCCGGCAGGGACTGTCACCCCCAGGCCACAGTCCATGCCCAAGGGAACTGATCACGGGCATCGAGTGGCTTGTCCAAATTCACATAGCCAGTAAGAATGTCCCAGCAAACCCTAAGTGAACACTGAATTACAATCTGGTGAATCATCAAAGTGGACATAAATGACCCCCAAGACATCAACAGAATTACTTGGTGTATATTCACACGAGGTTTACATTTTCAATCAGAAACAGAGTGCTATTTTTCTAAAAAGTTCACCTATCTGAAAAGTTCTGCCATAAGCTTCACATGACTTTTTCAGTCCAGATATGCCTGTATGGCCTTTTGTTCCTCCTGCAGTCATATAACCAACCTCTGAGCCATTGTTCTAGCATCTGTAAACCTCAGCACTGAGATGCCCATCAGTGATAGAAATGAAAGAAACTAGAACCTATGAGCTGGAACAGACTTGGGAGTATGATATACCGCCCACAGCAGCAAATGCATCTCCATCAGTAGATGAATTTGTCCTCCACTTCCTAATCAATGTATTTTTAAAACAGATTTTACTTATATTGAGAGAAACCTCCTCCCCCTCGCCACCTTTTTTTAATGATACTCTAGGCAGTGCGAGATTCATGTGGCACAGGGACCAGATTGATAGTCTTCTTCTAAACGTTACCTGGGTAAGACCAGAGGAAATAATGTGTTGCATGAGTCAAAACCAACTTCAAAAATGGAAGTCCAGGCAGCATTCGTGAAGGAAAGGGGCTCACATGTCTCCCGCTTGCTGCACGCTACTGCCTGGAATGTTTGTGTGGTGAGTGGACGTCAGCCGCCATTTTGGAGGGTGAGCATGAAGGCCACACCACAGGGATGGCAGGGTAGAAAGGCGTTAAGCCTTCTTGGAGGCGTTGGAACACGTCTAGGCTGCCAGTTGATGGACTTCCTCCTCTTGTGAGGGAGAAATACACCTGTCTTTTCCAAACAGTTGCTGTTTTTGGCTTCTCTGTTGTCTGGAGCCAAATGCAATTCTGACTGACAGAGAGGAAGTATATAGGAGAATTGCCTAGGAGTAATGGCCAACACTGCATGGCTGGCCACATGCCAGCCACAGTGTGGGGAGGGGCCACGTGAATTGATGAGAGAAGTCATGAGGATTACCACTGATAATTCTATTTTTCTTCATGTCCTCTGGGTGGAAGCAAAATTTCCTCCACAACACGCCCAAAGGGCTCCCATGACTCAGTGTCTCCACACAGCTCCCCAAGTCACTCTGCATAGACCTTGTCACCAGCTGGCTGACATTTCCTTAAAGGGCTGTGTCCAGAAGCCAGAGTCCAGGCATGCTGGGACCCCCACGAGTGCAGTGCCAGCTGTCCTGGGCCGTGAACGCTGGACCTCAGAGTCACAGCAGGGGCAGGGGACCAGGTCCAGGAGTGTCCTTGCAACATGATGAACTCGTACTGAGTTCAATTTCTCCACCAGCCCTGCCCTCTGCCCATACGTCCTGCATGCATTTCTTTTGTTGTGGCCTGCTTTGCTTTTAACCGAAGGCCTGGCTTTCCATTTACACTTCCATATCACCTCTTGTTAGATAATACTTTTTATATATTGCTGAGAATGTTTCCTCTCTTGTTATTTCATTACAACATGAGCACTCTCTCCTCGAACTGCAGAGAAAATGCTAGAAGAATGAAGAGGCCGTGAGGCACACCACGGATCATGATCTAGCAATCAGATCAGCTCCCCAGAGGGTTTATCACCGTTGGGCCTAATGTATATAGTTTTAATTATTTGGCTTATAATCTTATGATTGTATGAGACAAGGCCTTGTTTTATTTTGTTTTATTTTTTTGTTACAAAGTTGTGGGGTACAATTCGGGGTTAGGTATACAGACGTTGATTATGCAGGTTCCCTTGCTGATGAGGTGTGTCCCTCCCTCCCCTAGAGGTTTTCTTCCCCCTTCTGTAACCATGGGCCTAGAATGGCACCTGGCATTCAGGGAGCACTCAAGAAACATTTATTATTACACAAACTGAATGAGATAATGCATGGATATGGATGAAAAACTAGATCTTTCTGTCTTCTCACCTAGCAGAAACAGATACATGATATTGACTCATTCTTTAGATCCAAAAAGTCTCAGAAAATGAAGAGTTGAGCTTTTCCAGGCACGACTTAGGACATAGGAAGCTAAATTATCATGCAGTAATCACTTTTCTATGTGTGCACAGGTCTGGAATTAAAATCGACATGCACTTCCTCACATTTCAACACGGGCAAGCTCTTCTTATCACACCGCAGTGCTCTCCCCCTCCTTCTTTCAAATGGTTTTCCTTACAGCATCAGTAACCTCCGCCCTGTGGTAGAGGCAAGAATGTATCATAGGAAGAGAGTGTGTGTCTGCAAAGGGGGGCAACGGATGCTGTGGCTATACTTTATACCTGACTCTCCAGCTACTATTCCACTTAATTAAATGATCAAAACCATGTTGGAAATCAAGAGGTGCTTTTATTTCTATTGCAAAACAAAATGAGTTGGGTGCAGTGGCTCACATCTGTCGTTCCATCACTTTTTGAAGACCAGGTGAGAAGACTGCCTGATCCCAGGGGTTCAAAATTAACCTGGGCAACTTGGCGAGACCTCATCTCTACAATGAATAAAAAAACTGAGCCAGGCGTGGTAGTGTGCACGTATAGTTCCAGCTATTTGGAAGGCTGGGTAGTGAGGATCACCTGAGCCCAGCAAGTAGTTGTGATCATGCCACTGAGCTCCAGCCTGGGTGACAGTGAGACTCCGACTAAAATAAAATAAAATAAAATAAAATAAAATAAAATAAAATAAAATAAAATAAAATAAAATAAAATAAAATAAAATAAAATAAAATAAAATAAAATAAAATAAAAACATCTGAACTTAAACAGCAACAGTTCTTTGCCAGTTTCACAATTCCCAGTCAACGCAGAGGCAGGACTCAGAACCATGGATGACACCTCATGCTTCCCCTGGGACAGCCTGCTGTCAGGGCGGCAGGGCTGTGTTCTCACATCCCACCCTCCTTCAGGCCGGGTCTACAGAAACAGGCTTACACTCACGGGACAGCCTCCTGACTCAGTGCACGGAGAGCTGCACACACCTATAGTGTAGGGGTGCACGGGAGAGTGGGGTGTCCCCACTCAGGCCCTGTTCTGCCTCTCATGGGAGGTAGGTCAGTGACTCAGAATCTCAGATAGAGGTGACACTGCCTAGCAGAGTGCCGAACCTGGGAAGAAACCAGAAAATGTTGCAGACATGAGCCAGGTGCCCGCGAGACTTCATCCACGATGACAACTGTGTGCTCCTGACCACTCGGGAAACTATATTGGGACAGCAAATGTCGTCCCAAAGCCATGTGGGACTGCAAGGACTAACAGCACTGACGGGCAGAGCACAGAGACATCTTCTGCATCTCACTCCTGATTCTCAGACTTCAGGCAATGCACAGTATAAGACATACAGTGTAGGCCAGTGATGAAACACACACACACACACACACACACACACACACACACACACATCAAGTACAGGCACACCTCGCTGTATTGTGTTTCACTTTATTGCACTTTGCATGGATTGTAGTTTTGTTGCTGTTGTCGCTTTGTTTTATATAAATTGAAGATCCGTGGCAATCCTATATGGAAGATGACTGTCGGCACCTTTTCCCCAACAGGACCTGCTCACTTTGTGTCTGTGTCACATATTGGTAATTTTTGCAATATTTCAAGCGTTTTCATTAGCATTCTATCTACTATTGTGATCTGTGATGAGTGATCTTTGATGTTACTTTTATGACTGTTTGGTGGGACCATAAACCGCACCCATAGAAGACGGTGAACTTGATCAATAAATGCTGGGCATACTCTGATTCTCCACTCTCTCTCTCCTCAAGCTCTCCTATTCCCTGAGACATAACAATATTGAAATTTGGCCAATGAATGACCCTACAATGGCCTTTGAGTGTTCGGGTAACAGAGTCTCACGTCATTCAATTTAAATCATGAAGTAGAAATGATTACCCCAAGTGAGGAAGGCCTGTCGAAATGCACCTGGACTGGAAACTAAGCCTCTTGCACCGAAACAGTCAGCCAAGTTGTGAATGTAAAGGAGAAGTGCGGGAAAGAAAAGTGCAATACCAGTGAACATAAACATAGTTTAAAAATATTGATAATAGGCTGGGTGCAGTGGCTCAAGCCTGTTATCCCAGCACTTTGGGAGGCTGAGGTGAGAGAATTGTCTGAGCCCATGATTAGAGACCAGCCTGGGCAACATGCTGAGATCTCGTCTCTATGATAAATTAAAAAATTAGCCAGGCATGGTAGCATGCGCCTATAGTTCCAGCTACTTGGAAGGCTGAGGCAGAAGGATTGCCAGAGGCCAGCAGGTCGATGCTGGGGTGGCCGTGAGCATGGCATTGCACTCCAACGCAAAAAAAGAAAAAATATTAATAATAATGATAGAAAAGCAAAACAGCTTTTCTGCTGACATGGAGAAAGTTGGAGTGACCAGATGATCAAATCAGCCACAACGTTCTCTTAAGTCAAAGCCCAATCCAGAGCGAGACTCGAATTCTTATCCACTTCTTGAAGACAGAGAGAGGGAGAGGCTGCAGAAGAGAAGTTGAAAGCCAGCAGAGGTGGGTCATGAGGTTGAAGGAAGACGCTGTTTCTGGATCGTCAAGGTGCAAGAGAAATAGCAAGTGCTGATGGAGAGAAGCAGAGGTTGGTCACGAGGTTGGTCATGAGCTTGCAAGAGCTCCAGACAGTCTCACTGAGGTCGTGGCTGAAGGTGGCTCCATGAAGCAACAGATTTTTGGCATCGATGAAATAGCCTTCTGTTGGCATACGATTAAATCTAGGACTTGTACAGTCGGAAGGGTGACGTCACGTCCTGGCTTCAAAGCCTCCAAGGACAGACTGACCCTTGTGAAGGGGTTAAAGCAGCTGGCGACTTGAAGTTGAAGCCAGTGCTCATGAACCGTACTGGAAACCCCAAGGTCTTTAAGAATCATGCTAAACTTGCAAGGCCTGTGCTCTGTAAATGAAGAAGCAAAGACTGGATGGCAGCGCATCTGTTTACAGCACAGTTGACGGAACATTTCAAACCCACTGTTGAGGCCTACTTCTCAAGAAAAAGAAAAAAACAACTTTCAAAATATCACTGCTATTGACAAAGCATCTAGTCACCCAACAGCTCTGATGAAGGCATCAGGAGATTAATTCTTTTCTCATGTCTGCTATCACAACATCCATTCTGTAGCCCGTGGATCAAGAAACAATTCCAACTCTCAATTTTTACTGTACAAGAAAGACATTTCAGGTTGGGCTTGGTGGCTCAGTCTGTCATTCCAGCACTTTGGGAGGCCGAGGTGAGTGGATTGCCTGAGCCCGCAGGTTCGAGGCCAGCTTGGGCAACATGGCAGCCCCTCGTCTCTACAATAAATTTTTCAAAATGAGCCGGGCGTGGTAGCACGCACCTGTAGTTCCGGCCACTTGCAAGGCTGAGGTGGAAAGATGGTTGGAGCCCAAGCAGGTGGACGCTGGGGTGGCTGTGAGCATGTCACTGCACTCCAACCTGGGTGATGGAGGGAGACTCTAACTCAAAAAAAAAGAAAAACATTTAAAAAGGCTATTGCTGTCATCGAAACTGATTTCTTGGAGGGGTCTGGACAAAGTACACTGGAAGCCTCCTCTCAAGGATTCATGATTCTGAATGACATTAAGAAAATGTTGATTCCCAGGAGACAGTTAAACTATCAGCATAAACAGGAATTTGGAAGAAGTTGGTTCCGTCCTCATGGATGACTTTGGAGGGTTTAGGACTTCAGTAGAGGAAGCGACTGTGGCTGTGACGAAAATAGTAAGAGAAGGAGAATTAGAAGTAGAGCCTGTAGATGTGATGAATTGCTGCAATCTCAGGATAAAATTTGAACAAATGGGAAGTTGCTTCTCATGAATGAATAAAGAAAGTGGCTTCTTGAAATGGGATCTACTTCGGGTGAAAACGCTGTGGACATTGTTGAAATGATGACAAAGGAGGTGGACTATTTTAGAAACTTAGTTGATGAAGCTGCAGCAGGGTTTGAGAGGCTTTATTATGATCTCGACACACGGTCTGCTGTGGGTATTAAACAACATTTCATGCTACAGGGAAATCTTTCATAAATGGAAGAGTCAATTGATGCTGTGAACTCCATTGTTGTCTTATTTAGGAAATGGCCACAGCCCCCCAACCTTCCGTAACCACCAGCCTGATCAGTCAGCACCCTCCGCATCCAGGCCAGATCTTCCACCAGCAAAAAGATTACATCTGGCTGAAAACTCACATGGTTGCTAGCATTTTTTAATCAATAAAGTATTTTTAATTAATACATGCACATTGTTATTTTTAGACAAAGTGCTATTGTGAAATTAATAGACTCTAGTCTAGTGTAAACATAACTTTTGATGCACCGGGAAACTAAAATCATCATGTTACTTTGTTGGAATTTTTGCTTTATTGCAGGTATTGCAGATTGGAGCCTGCAATATCTTTGAAGTATTCCATAAGCAAATAATTTCTTGAAGCTTCTTCTATATAGGCTAAGTGAAATCAATAAGTAAAGCAATTAAACAGATTATCAAAGCAAAAAAAAAAAGGAGCTCAACATCACCATATCTTTGAATCAAAAGTGTATTTTCTAAGCTTGATTATGCAGACTAATTACCCATGTCTGTAGTCCGTTTTGTGAGCAGATTATTTCCTTAAATCGACAGGCTTTTTGTTCCTATACCAGACAAGCAAACATCACACTCACAAACACATTGCTGCTTCTACTAGAATAAAATTCTGTGCACGGCCATAGCCTTAAGAATGCCAGGTTTGAAATATCCACACCATCTGGAACAAATGGCCTGACTTCCAGCTGTATTCACTTAGCTTTTCATCTTGTCGAAGTGGAAAAGCTGAACACACAAGCAAGTGCTTCTCTTGGACAGAGCATCGGTTGGAAGTTCCATCTATACTTCATATATGCACAGGAAGCCTCACTGAGCTAAAGGCATTTCCCTCGTGTCCAAAGGAATCATTTCTCATTTTTTCACAGCAGGGTCACTTGAATTTTCGGGCCAGCTCTGGCCATCTCTCTCCGAGGGGATTACATTTCTGTGGGGCTTCAGAATGTCCGCAATGCTTTGATCTTTCAGAATCTGCAAGATCGTAACTGCCAAGGAAGGCTGCATGGATGAGTGCGAGAGGGATCATACCGGAATTAGGGGCCGTGGGAAGGGAAACATTGGTTCTGATTCTCGTTGTTTCTTTCCACATTTTGAAACATATTCTTTTTCCTATCTCGGGTGGCAAGGCCATTTGGCATCCCGGGGGGGATGGGCAGAGGCTCTGTGTCCGACTGCTTGGCTGGAGTGACCGTCCCGCATCTGACCAGCTCTGTGACTGCGGACATGGCTACCCTCTTCTTTGTACCTTGGTAGCCTGGTCTGTAGAATGAAGGCCATATTGACGCCTGTTTCACTGGGGTTCTTTGAGGGTTAAAAAGGTTATTGAATGTAAAACATGTAGAAGGGCGACTGGTTAAGAAAAAAATAAGTACTTTATTGACAGCAGTCACTGTTAGGAAAGCTACTTTTTTGTTTTTTATATTATTCTATTCTAGAACGAGCTAATCCACACAAACTCTCAATATACCTCTTTCAACTACAAAAAGCAAGGTGGTGGGCTACTGAACGTTTGGAATGTACACAACTAGTTGTTGTCACTGATTTTTTTCTTAATGAAGTATCACAACTTTCTGTGATGTAGATCTCTTTACTCTCATGTACACAGAAAATAATAAGTATGAAACGTATCAGGGAGGGTCTAAATATTATTTATGGTTAAATATTATATAAATATCATCTAAAGAGTGCAATAATGATGCAGCTCCAGAGGGAACAAACTTGCAGGTTTTAATATGTGCTTGTCAAAATTTTATTTATCTATTTTATTTATGTGTGGGTGTGTGTGTGCACGCGCACAAGCGCCAAGGTTTCACTCTGTCACTCAGGCTGAAGTGTGATGGTGTGATCATAGCTCACTGAAATCTCTAACTTCTGGACTCAAGAGATCCTTCTGCCTCAGTCTCCCGAGTAGCTGAGAATACAGGTGTGTGTCACCATACCCAGCTAATTAAAAAAAGAGGTTTCTCGCTATGTTGCCCAGGCTAGCCTCTAATACCTGGCCTCAAGCAGTCCTCCTGCCGCATCCTTCCAAAGTGCTGAGATTACAGGAGTGAGCCATGGTACCCAGTCTCAAAATTAAATTATAACAGCATTATTAATCATTCATTGTGTTGCTATGCACAACTTATAGTTGGAAACATTTCTAATAAAATAAATTAGCCATATGAAAATTTAATTAAGCAACTGAAAGCAACTGACTTGTGATTCTTATGATGTTCACTAGTGATGATATAATTTGGCCATTTAAAAAATACAGTTGTTTCTTATATTTAAAAGAAAGATTAAGTTTTAAGATCAGCACATAGGCCGGGCTCGGTACCTCAGCCTGTAATCCCGTGCCTTTGGGAGGTTAGGTGAGTGGATTGCCTGAGACCGCGGGTTCGAGACCCGCCTGGGCAGCGAGACCTCATCTCTACAATAAATAAAAAAATCAGCTGGGCGTGGTAGCACTTACCTGTAATTCTGGCTACTTGGAAGGCTGAGGCAGAAAGATCACCGGAGCCCGGCAGGTCGAGACTGCGGTGGCCAGAGAGCGGCCACTGCACTCCAGTCTGGGTGATAGAGTGAGACTCCAACTCAAAGAAAAAAGATCAGCACATAGAAAAAATATTTCAGAGTCAAAATAACCTTTATAAAACCATAAGTAGCCCCTGAAACATAGTCCGTATACCACATTTAGAGAATTATACTCTATGGAATATTATTTTGGAAAATCAAAGTTTGAGATGGTGAGAGATAAAAAGAGAAACTTTTTCTCTTAATTGGTCATTTCAGCCATGAATCCTTCAGGAGAACAAGATTTTGGCTGATAGATCAGGATTTGTTGTGAACTCCAAATGACCCTTCTCATCAGCATGATGCACTTCTTAATAGTTACACTAGGTTACAGAAAGATTAAAAGAGATTGTAAAACAGCACTTTGGAACAGATAGCATTCTGTTCCTCATTCCAGGTATATATATGTATGACCTGCTTATTTGATAGAACTCAATTTGTGTTTGGAAGCAAATGAATGAATATACTTGCTTAAAGATGTCCACTTATACAGTGTCTCTGATGTGTAAACTGTAGATTGAGAATATGTTTGATCAACTGCTTAGATGTTCTGATTAAAAGATAAATCCTCATTGATGATTAATCATTCCTACAGAGCTTATAAAATAAAGTCTATTTAAAGATGCCTATAGACATTGCTAATTCTTAACAAATAGAATAAAAGTCATGGGGTTGGAGATAATTTGCATTAAAAGTTGGCATTATGTCTAAACTTCACATAATTTTCTCTGTTGTGGCATTTTATTGGCTACTTAAAGCCTGCTTATGTCTAGATTTCCCCCAATGAATCAACTATACCTTGAATAGTTCAATTATTGCATTAGTTTCATGTCAAAACAGAATCATGACTTTTTCCTCACTGCACAGAGTTTTAAGACTTGTACCCAGTTCGTTATAAAGATACAGTAAAATCTCGTGACTCTATTACATTTACATAAACTTATCAACAGTATAGTGTATGACTTAAGTTGTCCACAGTCAAGAAAAGGTCAGAGCAATTAGAGGTAGAATTTGCCATTGGAAACACGAGCAAATGTTGGACTTTTCTTTCCAATCTCACAATTCAGTGACTGGATCTTAAAACAAATGTCATGTCTTTATTTCATGAATGGAACCACCGGGATACTGCAGGGAAACTGAAGGAATAGACAGAGGAGAGTATCTCCTTCAAGTACAGGTGAAACTTCAATTGTGAAATCTGTTTTCTTTAAAAAGAGATATTTTTTAACTCACAAAGAGAAAATTAAGATCTTGGTCAGACATGACATTCCTACTTTCAAAACAAGGGCTACTTTGATGACAATGTATGTTTTCTAGAGGTAATGACATGAAAAATTTAAATTAATTTCTAGCATGTATATGTGGATAAAGTGGAAACAGAAATATGCTTTGCCCAAATTACTATAGTTATACTTTTTTAGAAGCTCATTATAAAAGGTAATAAAAATGTTTAAAAATTAAAAACTAAAAAATTCCATAGTATAAATGTCTAAAACTAAGTATAAGCTTTATACTTGGGTAAAGTTCTTGCCCATTATATTACCTTCTGTGACAATCATGTGGACACAGGAGGGTTCCGTATTTTCCATATTTGTTCCTGAAAATGTGGAATAAGAAAAAAAATATGTAGACTCACCCCAAAAAATCAAAACTAAAAGTTTAAAACAATATAGAGTACTTGTCCTAGTAAGCTGGCTAATTTCAGCATAGTTCAGGATATTTGCAATACCTCTTTTCAAGGACTATTTTCATGGTTAGAGTCTATGAGAAACTATTGCTTAATTGTAATTTAACATGATGAAACTGCATTCCATTTGTTTATTTCATTTGTTTATTTATTTATTTATCCTTTCAAAATATTTTATTTTGTTATAGAGATGTGGGTTTTGTTATTTATTTTAGAAACAGATATCGAGCACTGAAATGTGCCTTGATTCCAGATGTCTTAATTAAGCTGCTATTTTAAAAATAGCAGAAGTGTATAAATATTTTAGTTTTTGTAGTGTTAGCATGGAACATTTTACAAACTTAATTGCTACATGAATTGTGTTGAAGTGTGTATTTAAATGTTCTATGTGTGTATCCATGTTATGAAGAAGTTCAATATGACTTAAAGAGTATCATTCACATTGCAACTTCTATGTGCGCAGTTCTTGTTTGAAAATACTCATTTATCTATCTGACAGTAAAATTAACACACAGCCCAAAGGATAAACACTCTCTAACTATATTTTATTCTGAAAAGATATCATTGAAACATTCCGACCAACCATAGAAAAGACAAGAACAGCAAGAAGTCTAAAAACTGATGGAAGTCTTTTTGGATTCAGTTCAAAACCTATGTCTTCAACTAAGCAGAGAAATGTATACTGAGAAATAGGACGCAGGATAGATTAACTGAATTGAAACACACTTCTTTGTTTCATTCTTTATAATTACATGTTCTCATTACAACTGAAATAAAATGTGAAAACAACACGTTTCTCACAGAATACACAATGGACCAGCGTTTGTTTATGAATGATATGTGAGACCCTAAAAGTCCTGTGACAGTATGAAATAAAACCTAGGCGAAAAGGTAGTAGCTATCATTTTACATGTCTTATGAATGCTTTATCTAAAGTATCTCATCTAAACATTATAAAAAATCTATATCATGAAAAACAAATCTGAGAATTGGTTAAGTATTTTGCATAAGGTCAAATGGCCAGCAAATGTTGTTGACACAGTCTACACCAGGCGAGATTGATGGCACGCCTGGTCGGGAGCTATCTCACCCATAAAAGCAGCACTTGGCTTTGATTAGGGTGAAAACTTGTACTGGTCTACTGTTATTTAACTGCAAAAAGATGATCTTTGAAGCCCATGCCAATCAATACAAGATTGCAAACACTTAATGACTAATAAAGTTCATTAAAATCATATCATAATACAATATTATAACAGTGAATGATTTATGAAAGAAGTGCCAACGAATACTGAAATGAACGGGTGAAAGTTCAAGACCACCAAGATTTTCATAGACACAAAGTGTCTCACCCAGAATACTCTTAAATACAGAGGGTAAAAAAAAAACGCTCCCTAAGAGCCTTTCAAGTAGAGCTTAGGTACTCACCGTGCCAGCTGGAGTGGATCAAAAAGCAACCAATCAGTTCACCATTAGGCCCCTACCTCCTGCCGATTGGTCTTTAATATTGACCAATCAGAACAGCTATAACTCACAGCTAGTGCTGGCCTATCAGCTTGAACTTAGGGCTATATAAGCACCAGGTTTTGACCCCAGAGACGGGCAGTTCCTTTGGTCCCATACCACTGTGGGAGCTTCTCTGTCCTCTCAATAAATTCTGCTTTCTCAAAAAAAAAAAAAAAATGCAGAGGGTAAAACAGCACCCTTTCAATAGAGAAAATGAGTTCACATCATTTAACCAAATGATCAAAGCTAATTCTGTAGTAATGTGATTCGTTGGCAGCATGAACTTCCTAACAGGATCAATGAGAAAAACTCTGAGGCATTCTTGTGGTATTCCTGTCAAAAGTATAAAACCGTTGACTGAGTACTTTGGGAAGCCAAGGCAAGAGGACTGCCTAAGCCCAGTGGTTCGAGACCAGCCTAGGCAACATGGTGACCCCTTGTCTCTACAATAAATAAATAAACACTAGCCTGACGTGGTAGCCCATGCTTGTAGTTCCAGCTGCTTGGAAGGCTGAGGTGGAAGGATCACATGAGCCCAGCAGGTCAAGGCTGCGGTGGCTGTGAGTGTGCCACTGCACCCCAGTCTGGGTGACAGAGTGAGATGCCAACCCAAAAGAAAAAAAACCAAAACAATCAAATTCAATCATGTGAAAACATCATACAAACCCAAATTGAGTGGCACTGTACAGAATGTGTCTAATACTCTTCTAAACCATCAGCACAGTAAGTTCTCACTTAAAGTCATCTATAGATTAGAATCCTCAACTTTCAGCAAAACAACTTACAACAAAATCATGTTTTTTTCCTCATCACCATTAGAAGAAAACAACATCGCAGGAAATGATGCTATTCAAGGACCAGCTGTATATCGCAGTTTCCAAGAACCTACGGACCGCATTAAGTGACGACTTACTGTCCTTTTTATATTTCAGTCTAAAAAGACTCAGCAACTATTCTAAATTAAGTGAAACTAAAGAGACATAACAACTAATTGAAACCAATCAACTTGGATTTCCTTTGTCTATAAATGACATTATAGGGATAATTGGTAAAATCTTTATTAGGTCCATATGTTATCAGGAGTAGTATTGTATCAGTGTTGATTTCCTGAGTTTGATTATTATGCTGTGATTTTGTAAGAGAATGCTTGTTTTCAGAAGCAGAATATAAATCATTTAGGGAAGAGGGGCTATCATATATGCAACTTCCTCTTACACATTTCAGAAGAATAAAAAGCATACATATGTTCAGAAAGAGGGGGAACAGAGAAAGCAAACGTAGTGATGTGTTGACATTTGGGGACTCTGAGTGAAAAGGGGTTGGGAAAGCCTTTTTGCTGTTCTTGACACTTTTCTGCAAGTCTGAAATTATATCAAACTAGAAAAAAACTAAGAACATATATAATCAGTCTTTTGTAGCCACAGCTTCTGAATTTACAAATTCAAGCAACCTGAGATAAAAAGAAATTTGAAAAAAAAATTAAAAATAATATAAATAAAAACATACAGTGTAACAACTATGGACATAGCATTTACACTGCATTAAATATTAAAGGTCATTTAGAGATGATTTAAAGTGTAAGGAAGGATGTGTGTGAGTCATATGCAAGTATTTATTGCACCATCTAATGTAAGAGACTTAAGCGTCCTGGATTTTGCTATCTGTGGAACATTCTGGAGCCAGTACCTTCTGGATTCCAAACAACTCTAGTATTTAAAGTACTGTTTAGTGCATTTTCTTTTGCCCATGCCAGTTCTCCCTTTTTTTTTTCTCTCTCTTCTTTCTCTAATAAACGTTGTTTTAAAACTTTGAAAAAAAATAATACTGTTTAGTACAAAAACTTTAAAATCATGAATCCTTGTAATTTGATAAGAAGTCATTGTGCTTAAAAAGCATACAGGCAAAGTTCAAGCAGAACACTTGCCTTTAAAAATAACAATTTAGAAACTCAACACACCAGTTTGGAGCAATCACTGCTCATTGTTTCTCAAAATCTTGCTCATTGTTTCTATCTTTCCATGAAATATTCGGAGGGCAGATATTAAAAATAAGTACTCATAATAACAGATTACTGCTAATAAAAACAACACATTTAATTGGCTTTTTGTTAAAGACTAGAAAGTATTAAATGTTCTTATGTAGTGTTTCATTAATCCTTACACTTTTTTTTGAATTGAGAAAGGTGAATTTTCAAAAGGAAAGATACATTGTGAGGGCACAACGCACAGGACAACAAGAGTGTCTACTGTCTGCTGCGATCCTCAAATATTTCTATTCTCACTAATTTTATGAATGAGAAACTGAAGTACCAAGATGGTGAAGAACTTTCAAAGACTAGCCACGTAGTAGATTGCAGGAACTTCCACTCCAAGATCCACACTTGATGATATGAATACTTTACATTTTAAATTTAATTTTAAAGATGTGGGGTACAATTCAGGATTAGATATACAGGCGATCGTCGTACAGGTAAACTTTGGGCCTCCCTTTGGTCCCCTTTTGCCTGGTTTGAGATCAGGTACCCTTATTCATGCTATGTGTTCCCCTCCCCCCAGTACTTACAATAAGAGGGATTCACGTTGATTCTTCCTCACTTTAAAAATACTTCTGTTTTCTAAATGTTCATCTGCATCTTCTGCTACAGCGATTTCTTAAATTATTTGCGTTACTTATTTTAACTTCCACACAGATTTTATTTCAAAATATTATAATTCTTCTAAAGGTGTTAGGAAGCTTATATTCTTTTCTCTTTATAACACCATAGCTTAGTTTCATTACAAAGTTTGTATGACTTCTATACATTCTTGCTCTAGTTCTTTGAAGGCTGATTGAAGCTTTCCATATTCCTGTTCCTCCTCCTCACTAAAGATTCCATGGTTGTTGAGAAACAATGTAAATATATTGCTGAGAGAAGTGCTATGCTGAATTGATCAAGGTATGTTCATTTATCTCATATTGTTTTCAGTTTTAAATCAATAAACTTCTGAAACTGAAAAAGAATATAGCAAGTTTGCAGGATACAGGGTAGTATATAAAAGTCAATTGTTCTCCTTTATGCTAGTACTGAATGATTTGAATTTTTACTTAATTGATAACAACAATCATATTAACAGCCACATTTTTTTGAGTTATAATTTTAAAAATGCACCCGTTTTAAGAATAAAGTTATTAAATGGACTTTATTTTCTAGAGCAGTTTGAGGTTCATAGAAAAATGTTATAAAAAGTAAAATGAATTTGCACATGACTCTATGAAAGTACTAATCAACAACCACTTTCTTTCATGGATCATACATTTGGTGTTCTGTCTAAAAAGTTATCTCTAGAGCCAAGGTCTAATTCTATGTTGTTAACATTTAGGTCTGTGGCTCATTTTTAAGTTAACTTTTGTAAAAAGTTTAAGGTCTGTGTCAGGTTCATTTTTATTGTTGTTTCAGCACCATTTATTGAAAAAAAAAAAACCTATCCTTTATCCATTGAATAGACTTTGCTTCTTTTCAAAGATCAGTTAAATATATTTGTCTGAGTCTATTTCTGGGTTCTTTATTATCTTCCATTGATCGATTTGTCTATTCTATTGTTAATATTACACTCTCTTGATCACTGTAGCTTTGTAGCAAGTGTTGGGTCAGGTAGTGTCAACATTCCAATACTGCTGTCCTGTATTGTGTTGGCTGTTCTGTGTTTTTTGCCCTTCCTTGTAAATTTTGGAATAAATGTGTCTATATTCTTGAAACAATTTCCTATGATTTTGATAGAGATTGTGGTGAATCTATAGATCAAGTTGAGACAAATCAACACCTTAATAATATTGACTTGTAGTCTCCATATCATAGACTATCTCTCCATTTCTTTAGATGTTAGAATTCTTTTCTTAGAGTTATATCATTTTCCCATAGAGATCTTGTACATATTTGTTAGATTTATTTCTGCACATTTAATTTTTGGCTGTTAATATAATTATCATTATCAATTAAGTAAAAATTCAAATCATTCAGTACTGGTATAAAGGAGAACAGTTGACTTTTATATATTACCCTGCATCCTGCAAACCTGTGATAATTCTTACAGTCTCAGAAGTTTATTGGTTGATTGGGGGGATTTTCTCATAGGTGATCATATCATACCATGTCATCTCTGAAGAAGGACTGTTAAATTTTTTCTTTTCCTCCTGTATAAATTTTATTTCCTGTTATTTTCGTATTATATTGGCTAGGACTCTCTGTATCATGATAAGTAGGAGTGTTCACAGGGGAAAACCTAGTCTTGTTCCCAGTCATAAGCAGATGGCATGGTATTTGATGTAGGTTGTTTGGAGATATTCTTTATCGAATTGAGGAAGGTTCTCTCAATTCCTAGTTGTTGAGAGTTTTTATACTGAATGAATGCTGAATTTTTCAAATGGGTTTTTGCATCTATTGATATGATCACATGATGTTGGCTTTGTCATCTTTTGAAGTGATGGATTACACTAATTGATTTTTGCATATTGAAACCTTTGGCATACCCGGAATAAACCCTACTTGATCGTGGTGTATACTTCTTTTTATGCACTATTAATATGCAATATTTGGATATATTTTTGATAACTTTCTTGCAAAGTTATATTTGCAAGAAATACTAGTTTGAAGTTTTCTTGCAGTTTTTATTATTTTTTATTTTTTGGTTTTGGTATTAGGCCATCCTGTCATCTCGAATGAGTTAAGAAGTGTCTCTGCTCTTATTTTCTTGGCAGGATTATAGAGAAATAGAAACCTTTCTTCCATAAATAAATGCTTTGTAGAATTCACCAGTGAAACCATATGGCTGGTGCTTTCTGTTTTGGAATTTTATTAATGATTGATATAATTTGACGGTTCGATATTGACCTCTTCAGATGATCTATTTCTCTTTATGTGAGTTTGACAGAGATCGTGTTTCCAGCAATTGGTACATTTCATCTAAGTTGCCAAATTTGTGAACATAGATCTTGTATAATATTCCTTCATTATTCTCTTAATGCCTTTGGGATCAGTATTGATGACCCCTTTTTTTTCATTTCAGATATCAGGTATTTTTGAGTTCTCTATGTTTATCTTGGTTAGCCTCACTAGAGGTGAGGATGCTACTAAAAGTCAATTTTATTGATCTTCTTAAACAACCAGCTTTATGTTTTGATGATTCTTTATTAATTTTCTGGTTTTTATTTCATTAATTTCTGCTCTAAGTTTTGCTGTTTGTTTTTCTGTTTGCTTTGCATTTAGTTGGCTCTTCTATTTTCCTAAGTTAAAAGCTTGGATTATTGATTTTTTTATTATTTCCCCCTAACATGTGTGCATTCGATGTATAAATTCCCTCTAAGCACTGCTTTTGCTGAATCCCACACATTGTCATAAGCTGTATTTTCATTTAATTTAGAATATTTTTAATTTCTCTTGGGAATTCTTTTTTGACCCATGTGTTATTTGTATGTGCGTCTTTTAAATCCACATATATTTTGGAATTTGCTAGCTATCTTTCTGTTCCTGATTTCTAATTCCATTCCATTGCAGTTTGAGAGCATGCTTTGTATGTATGCTTTATATTATTTAATTTTTAAAATACCTGTTTTATGGCCCAGGCACTGACAGTGTTGGCCCATGTGGCCTTGAGAAGAATGCTTAACCTGTTGCTGCTGAATGAAGCAGTCCATAGATATCAAGTATGTCCAGTTGATTGATGGTGCTGTTGAGTTCAACTACATTCTGACTGATTTTCTGCCTACTGGACCTGCCCATTTCCAGCTGAGGGTGTTGACGTGTCCAGCTGGGATATTGGATTCATCTATTTCACCTTGCAGTCCTCTCCATGTTTGCTTTATGTATTTTGAATTCGGTTGTTTAAACGAATGCACATTAAAGATGGCTACATCTTCTTGGAAAATTGATCCCTTTGTTTTTAAGTAGCTCGTATTTTTATTCCTGATAATTTTCCTTGCTCTGAAATCTACTTTGTCTAAACATTAATTCATTGTTTAAAATCAATTCATTCACATATTTATTAAAATGGTTCTAACCTGGGCACAGAGACCATGACCATGCCTCCTGCACCAAACTATTTGGCCAGGTAGGGCGGCAGGAACTAACCTAAAAAGGAACTGGATTTAAAATATTTGGAGGTGCCACATGGGTAGATCTGTAAAGGCAGAAATTATGATCACAAATTCTCATTTGCATAGTTTAAGAGGAAACTTTTCATTGTCGTAATATAGACACTCCAGTATCCTCCCTGTCTCCACGTTTTAAAGGGATAAAACAGAAAGTTGTCAACAGACCTACCCCCAAACTTTGGGCAACTTCTAAGAAACAAGGAAAACATAAGAAAAAGTATTCACTTATCCTATCATATATCCTCCATATCGTGATATATTTCACTTTTCCACATACAAAAAGGTAAATAGAATTGCTTAGGTTGTTATGACCATTGATTCTATGTGCATACTAAACATGCAAAAATAGTTTTTAAAAACTTTAAAGCCAGTTTAGAATCAAGGAAACAGCCAGGAAACCAAAGTCAGAATTAGTTTCATTTTTAACTGAAAAACTACATTTGCCATGGATGTATTACTTATAAAAAATTGGAGACATCTGAATAACTGCTAATGAACAAATAAGTAATTTGGCAAAATATATACTATAAATAAGTAAAATTCATGCAAATTGGCTGTGTGACTAGTTCTTCCAAAGAATGTGCTAATCCTACTCAATGTATTAGTGTTAAAGATAAATATTTGAAATAGAAGAAAAGCATGAACAGATTGTCTGAATTTAAATAATTAATCTTTAAAGGAGAATTTACTCATAGTTTTCATTTAATGATTAAAATAAATAAGGATTTTTCTGGTAATATAAATCATATTCTTCCATTATCCCATTGCAATTTATAGAAAAACAACCCACTTTAGTTTTAGATTACTTAACTCCATTCCTTGAAGCATGCTTTAAAGGAACCTCTGCTCATTTGTCAACAGGAAGCCACTTACTGATGGGAAGGTCTTATTAGGCCACAGTGTGGGGGGACAAGAATAGACACAATGACATTCCCTCATGTTCATGGAATATAAATGACCCCCAAATCATCTAGTAGCCAGAGGCTTTGTAGAAACTTGAAAGAGAGTGCTATTATATACTTGTTTTTGGGGCAGGGAGCACTCGCTCTACCTATGCGGACATGACTTTAATTAAGACAAGGTTGACCTAATTAAAGCAAAAGGCTTACCTCAGAAACAACTGGAATTGAAGAAGGCAAAATCCTACACATTGTCATCTGCAGAATCATTTTTTTGCATTACCAACGAATTTGTGCATTTCACTTTTATGAAATGATTTGATTATTTTCAGCTGTAGAAAGACTTGGCAGAAGCTCTTTATTAAAGAAAGATTAATACATGGACTGAAATGTTCACTCTAAAAATTTAAAGCACAGAACTTTTAAATTCATGTAATAATGCTGACATTTCAAAGAAAAAGTAACACTGCACATATTAAAAGGATAATAAAAGTTGCATGATGAGTTGAATCCATTCATAGAATTGCAGTGCTCATCTACAGTGGCCTCTCTTGGGGGTAAATTATTGTCATTGAGAAAGTTCCTTTACCTTGGAGCATTGCTCTGAAATTCCGCCAATGAAATGTGTCTGTTGGCTTTGGTACAGATTATTCTGTTATGAAAAGGTCTCAAAGTAAAGGAGAGTATAATGAGACTGAACACTTATCAACAATTATCAATATTCTGTCAATCTGTTCCTCCCAAGCTCTGGTCATTATATATATCTTCCATAAATACTTCAGGAGATATACAGAATTTTTCTTTCTAAAGGATTTCCAGTTTTTCAGAATTACTTAATAAAATTAAAGCATTTCGACAAGGATCAATAACATAACAGCCAATTAACATCACTGTAAATCAAAGATATATTTTAAAAATCACATTGCAACCAATAAATGTTGGAGAGCGGGTAGTGGTATTTGACTGGAGACAGCCCCTGATACAAGCATTACTAACTTCACAGATTTCACTGGTCTGAACCAGACTCAGGATAAGATGTAAAGATAAAACCAAAGAATATTCATTCTTGGCTGGCCCAGTTTAGGTTTTGTTCATCCATTTGACAATCTCTAAGATGAATGAGTGTAAATCCCCTCTTATTATGAACCCCGTTTTCCTGAAAATAGAGTTAAATACTGCATTTGATACAAATTGGAAAATAAAGAATGATTTTTCAGTTGACTGAATAAAGCAGGTAGTGTCAGCAAATTACAAACTAGATGTGACTCTGGCTCTGTCACGGGTTCAGTGATGTAGGACGTGCGAGCTGATTTCTCTAAGCCTCGCAGACCTATATAAAAGGAATTTTAGCATGAGAAACATGTGTTTTAAAGTGTGGGGTATGCAAGGTCAGGCTCGGTGGCTCAGCCTGTGATCCCAGCACTTTGGGAGACACAGGCGAGTGGATTGCCTGAGTCTGCGGGTTCGAGATCAGCCCAGGCAACTTGGCGAGTACTCAGCTCCACAATAAATAAAAAATTAGCCGTGCACAGCAGCACACCCCTGTAGTTCTGACTACTTGGAAGGCTGAGTCCGAAGCATCGCCAGAGCCCAGCGGGTTGATGCTGGGGTGGCCGTGAGTGTGCCACTGCACTCTAGCCTGGGTGACATAGTGAGACTCAAACTCAAAGAATGAAAAAATTTTAAAAATCTTCAAAAAAAAAAAAAAAAAATAGAGTGTGGGGTATGGATTTAGGCTCTGGAACAATTCAGGAGATAAATGTTCTCAGCCTAAAATAAGATGAGGAAGCCAGGAAGAAGAGTTGGAACACTCAGAACTTGAAGACGGATTGGATAAAGGAGAGAGGGCCAAAGTAGATAAAGCTCAAATTTGTAACTTCACAAATTGTGTGGATGGTGGCGCTGCTGAGCTATAGAAGTCAGGGTAGCAGGGTAAAACAATAGATGAGGGTGGTTTTGGATGAGCACGTTCGAGATCTTTCTAAGTCAGGTAAACACTGGTGTCTGGTTTTCACTTAGTGTCATGGGTGTGGTTCTCAAGACTGTGATCTGGATAGGCATAGCTGGGAAATCTGGGAATAGTTGTGGGTATCTAAGCAGCGGGACATATATCAGAAAGTAAAAGAAAATGGAGTTGAAAATCATAAATCCACACACAGCCACAGCTTGCAAAGCACTGTCTCAGAATTGTGCCGTCGTTGTTGCTGCTCTATATGAATCTCACTCTTCTACGTTCTCCTTTGTACTCTATTTTCCAGACTTTTTTTGTCACCAGCAAGGTAGTTAGAGCCTTCCAATGAGTGATACTCGACAGAGATTTAGAAGGAAGAAGGAAAAACTGTTCCTGATCCATTGCTGGATACTGATGTGGCCATGGCTCCCAGGCATGGTCCCGAGGATGGTGCATTTTGGGCCAAGGCAGTGGAGTCCTGGGAAGCTGCTTCTCTATGATTTCTGCAGTTCCTGGTTGGCTATGTTTGTTTTCTGCTTTTCCCATGATCAGACTTGAATTTAACAAGACTTCTCTGGCAACAGGGAATAATGAAAGATTTAGGCAAAGGACATCAATTACTCAGATATTTTCACGTGTTCATGAATGCCTTTGTGGAGTCTCTCATCATATCTTTTTTGATACGATAGAAAATCTGTGAGTTGAGTGAAAAATCTTGGCATTTGAGTTGATGCTGGATCAATACTAATCTGAATGGAAGAATCTCGTGATACAATTTACATCTTTATCCTTGGAACCATCTAGTTTACAACGAGCATAGAAAAACAAAGGCTTAGATGATTGATCTATAAAATCTGTGACAAAAATATGTAGGGCAAGAATGTTTATTCATAAATATGATGTATAAAAATTAGAGTTTAAAAGATGTTAGACTTAAACATTGAACAGAAACCAACAAAATACGATTTAACTAATGTATGACTTTTTTCTTGCAAACATGTATTTTTGTCCAAATAAGTTTATTTTGAGCTTATTTTGTTACATTTTCTTTTCAGCTGTGATTTGGAGTCTCAGTAAACTCTCCCTTTTGTCAATGTTTTCTCAGTGGAGTGTGAAAGACATGTTCACTGATTTAACAGTGTCCTTATCACAATATTTCCTATCTTAAGGTGCTGGGACACTGTTTAAAAAGCTCTCTCTCTATATATAATGCACTTCTTTTATTTCTTCAGACAAGAGAGGGAGCTATAGCCAGTGGTCCCAATATGAAGCTTAAAATTGACCCTCTATCAAACATATGCATAACATTGGTCCTACTTTTTGAAACCTCTTCTAAGGAAACACTTCAAAATGTGTGAACAAAAATCTATATGCACGACTATATTTTTGAAAACAAGTATGTAAAAGAGTGAAATGATATAAACAATTAAAGTGAATGAGAGAGAGAAAGAAAAATATAGCAGAGCCCCTGGGGGGGTAATGTAGGCTCTTATTTAAGATGGTGGGTATGAAGGAATACTACATTGTTCAAATACTCGCTGTGATAATGATAGTGTTTAAAAAGTGCAGTTACATCTGCCTTTACTTACAATTATGTAAAACTTCAATGTATAGAAAAATGGGTGGAAGGAAATACCCAAGATTTTTAACGCACAATTTGTTAGAATGGTGAAATTGCTGTAATTTTTAAAAATTTATTTCATCTAGACTATATGTGTTTGTGTGTGTGCGTATGTTACATATGTTCCACACCCGAAAAGAATGTTATAATCTGGAGCTTTGTAGACAAGGAAATTCACCCACACACAACATTTTCTTTTGGTGTCTTAGACTTCAAGTTATTCAATCCTATGCATGTATTTATGTAGCTGCCAATTTTCCCAATGAACTTATCTCTTAAAAGAAAGTTTTAAGTTTTGTTACCTTCTTAAGGCCACATATTTCAGTGCTTTGCACACAGGAAGTACTCAACACATATTTGTTAAATAAATTATTTGTCATTGAAATTATAAACTAATGTACATGTTTTGATTGAAAAGCTTCGATACTCCTAAGTCACCACCAAGCATGTGCTATTTTAAAATTATCAGCGAGTTTCAATTTCAGGCCAATCTATTTAGAAATGAAGACAAAATGAAATCCATGAAGTTAAAATGTGACCAACCTATGATAGCATAATAAAAATAGTGGCTATTTGTCCTGTGTAAAACTGATCTGACACTTTTAAACAGAAATTTAGGGAATTTTCATCTAAATCCTAAAGGAAAATTTTCATCTAAAGCATAAAGCGGAAAAATTATTATCTAGGCTGTCCCATGCTGAACTACAAATTCACCTTGAGTGCATGTTACAATATGTGTTTCTGACATATGACATAAATTGCACGCATCTTGGAGTATTCTGACAAGGCAACCCTGGGACATTTTAAAGAATTAAGCAATATATTCACAAAATGAGAACAAATATGTGTAACTGCCTGTGTAAGAAAGATAAACTGCTGAATAGTTCGAGGAGTAGACGAGATAGTAGATGGATATATAGTATGTATGTGCCGGTCTACATAAGTGGAAGCCATTTTGCAGGAACATATGTATCTATTTATGTCTTCATAAATGTTCAGACAGACTTAGCCTCTCACTCCCCCAGGATACACATTGGAATCACACAAATGGCACAGAGCCAAATAAACAAAGCCGAGGGTCTTCAGAGCCGACTGCCATTAATCACTAATGATGTTGGGTCAGTGAATATCTGGCTCCAATAATACAAAAGATAATACATTTTACCAAGAGACAATGAATTTTCTAAGGAAAAATAACCTCCCTTAAGAGTACAGAGACTGCAAGAAGATGAAATGAAGCAGATGATAAGCAACCTGGCAGAAAAGATCTGGATGACAAAATCAGTTGTCATTCCACTATTTGTGAAACAGATACTTCCTAAAGTAGATCTATGTTTTTTCAAATGGCAGAGAATCATTTAAACAAACTTGATACATTTATGAAAGAGAGGGCACTTCACTGAAGTTTTTCTTTGGTATATCTCCTTAGGTCTCAATGCATAGCTGAGCAGTTAATTCTTGGAGAACCAAACTGAGCAAATATCTTATGATGAATATCTTAATGTGTCTTACAATTGAAACATGAGTTTTGTGGCATGGAATCTTAGGCTGTTAAGACATATTGAACAAATACTATGCTAACTTGCATTAAGGGTTCCATTCTGTCAAGGAATTTTTGTGGATGACAATGATGGAGGTTAGGACTCAAACAGGGGTAGCTCAGCAAGCATCTTGAATCTCATGATGGAGTGAGACATTCGTGTTTTGGAATCAAAACCGTAGCCTAAATTGTGGTAATGTGATTCACAATATATGGTCTTAGCTTGTTCATTTTACTTTTAATGAACATAGTTTTTTTTTTTTTTAAATGTGTGCCTAAAATAAAAAGTCAAATTGGTATGGTTCAAAGATACATGACAGGCCATATGTTGTCACATCATGCTATATAAAAAGAAAATTGTATTGTACCTAATATTGTGAGTTTACAAAAAATAGGGTTCCTGGACAACAGAAACTTACATTTGGAGACTTAAAAGTACATATAAAACAATTAAACTGCATGTAGCAGGTGCTACTAGGCTAGTTGGGCTCTTTTGAATTGCAAAGGTCAAAAACTCCCAAGCTATGGCAGGTATGTGTGTTGGCGGGAGTCCTTATAAGAATGCTAAGTTTCGCAAAGAAACATAAGAAAACACTTTCAGGGACTGGACCTGGGGCATGGTCCATTTGCTCTTGGACTAAAAGGCAGTTCTAAGAAAGTGGCATGAAGGGGATGGGGGTGTGCTGCTCCGAGGAGTCAGAGTCAGCCTGTCTCTGCTCCTTGGCCAACTAGTTTTAGAGGGACCAGCGACCTCTCTCAGTGTCACTCAATCTTGATGGTGTCAGTTCCAGGCAGGGTTTCAACACAAACACACAGAGCCTCCTAGCTTCTCCACCAAGCTTTCTGACCCCTCTCTTTCCAGGACCACTCTGTTACTGGGTCTCCTTGTGTATTTCACACCGATCTTCCCATAGGAAGCAGACCTGGTGGTTTGGGCTGGTTTTACCAGCCTACTTCCTGTCAGACTGAAATCTCACAGCAGACCCACCATGGACTACTGGCCACAAAGCCGCCACAGGCTTTCGCCTGAGTCCCAAGTTCAATAAAGTAGAGACAGAGCCTCAATTTTTTCAGCTCTCACAGCGTCTTTACTATCACTGCAATATTTCCACAGTGCTCCAAAGTAAATATTTAACATGCTACATTTATTAAGTAGTTAAGTACAAAAAAACTGAAGTGTTGATGTCCTAACCACTTAGCGGCTCCTTGAAAAAATAATTCACATAAATTGAAAAAAAATATTTTGCATCTAAGTAATTAGAGTTACTCAATAATGGAAAATATGCACCCATTGGGCACAGCACAATTTCCTCAGCCTTGTTCCTTGATGCACATTGATTTTCATTGTACATAGTTTTATCACAGCAACCACCAGAAACCCTGCTTTGCAAAGATGTGATGTTACCAAAGGGAATACAGTGAGATCTAATGTTGAAACCATTCATTACTTCAAGCTAGCATCTTAGCAGTGTTTGACAGATGTCAAGGATCTCTATGTTTCTCTCAAAAGTTTAAAATACCTTGTGGTGACCCTACGAGTCTGCTGTTGTCTTCAGGGACACATCAACACAATTTCAGAACTACTTTGTTAGGATAAAGATGTCAGCTTTTATAATTTAAAGCACAATAACTTACATATGAGCAAATAAATAGTGTTGATTTCCTTTCTCAGAAGGGATTCATAGAAAAAGAACATTGAGGGGTATTTCAATAACATTAATTTGAAGTATGGATGACAATTCCAACAAAACTTTGTGAGAAAAATTAATGTGATGCTGTTGAGGAAAATTCTATGGACGGACTGATAAAAAAAAAATTCTTCTGTTGAAATGAAGACAGTAGCTATTCAAAGAGCTCTGGGGAAACCATGTAGTGACAAGACTATAAGGAGTAATCATTGAGTGTGGCTTTGAATGAGTTGACTCTGTGGACGTTGGATTTATGTTGGCATGACGTCAATGGAAAACTTCTGGTTCAAGATGGTGAGGGCTTAGAATGGGCTGGTGTCCGTGGGAGGAAGGAAATGGAGCTGAGGACGAGTGTCCTGCCTCTTTGGAACTCGGCTCCATCACCCAATAGCTTCCTTTGCTCCTCTACCACTTTATGGTCACCCTCTCTAATTGCTTATGTTCCATTCACACGTAAACATGATCAAATTTTTACCATCATTTTGCAGCCACAGGAAACGACAAAACTCTCCCGCATCGTCACGCCTTCATTTCTCTTTTCTCCTTTGAATGAATCAAGCGTTCATACATTGACCCTAGCCACGTCTGTTCCTTCGCCCCATCTTTATTTTCAACCCACTGAAACTTGGCTTCTTTCCTACAAACCACAATAAACGATGCTCACTCTTCTTCAATATTCTATCACCTGACCGAAGTCTCAGAAACCCACCTCTGTGTTCTGTACCATCTGTTTGTTTCCTGGGTCTCCTCTCTGCCTGCATTTTCTCTGTCTCCTCTGAAGATGTCAGTTCCTCTGCTACTCTTTTATTTTTCTGAACCTGTTACATATTTTTAAAATTTGTTTTTATTTTAAAGATGTGGGGTGCAATTCAGGATGAGATCTACAAGCGGACATCATGTAGGTAAAGTTTGGGCCTCCCTTTGGTCCCCACTTGGTCTCGTTTGAGATCAGTACCCTTATTGATGGTGTTTCCTCTCCTGCCCCCTGGAAGTATCCTGCAACTGCCAACCCCTTTCTTCTTATAGTATTATGGTAAATGTTCAGGGTCTGCTTATGAATGCTACTCTTTTAATGACCGATTTTCCTCATAAACTCATGACAGTCTACAGTCTTCTTTTCACTCCAAAAACATAGCTGGTGCAAAATGCACATGAAAAGCCCTTTGTTCAAAAACTTAATACAAATTTCAAGATGGCAGCTGCAAAGCATTCAACCAAGAAGGGCAGCATTGTAAGCATGGCCCCCGCGCAACTGTGCCGGTCACACACCCTGAAGCAGATACTACTGCACCTTCTACTTGATGCCTATTTTCGACCTCTCCTCGAGGAACCCTGGCTTGACTACCATCAAGACTGGCTGGCAGACCAATCTGAATAAATGCCACTCCTCTATGAGTCCAACTCCACTTTATCCAGTGATCCTCGCTCTTCTCACTTCTCTGGAAGTGTGGGTTTCCTGACCCATCTTCCCAAACGGAGATCAGTTGAAAGGACTCAATACCTCAGTCTAGAATCAGTTGGAAATCCAACGGTTCTGACCTCCATCTTCATGACCTGTGCTGAATTTCTTTGGAAATCTACACACAAAATCCCAATGGAGGAACAGGCATGTAGTCTTACATTTAGACTGATTCTACTGAAAAACAAAAGAAAAAGCACAGTCTCTCAAGTTGTCCTGTTCATTAGCTGCTGTTTATCTCATCGTCAGGAGGGGATGATGCATCCAGAGGAAGAAGAGGTGGCGTGTTGGAGAAAGATCAATAGTCTTCTCCTACAGTATATTTCCACCAATTGCCCATCTGCTACCCTACGAACATTTCCAGGTAAAATATCCCACGGAGGAGTGTGCCATGACCAGCGAAGCCAAACCCAACGGTACCCCCACAGACCTCTGCATTCATTTCATGTACCTGGCAGGGCCTTTTTGAGCCAACAGAGGGATCCAAACAGTGCCAGGATCATCTGCTCCACACTAAGAGCGTCTTGGTGATTTCTGTGATGTGTGGTCTAGATTTAATTCCATATAGTGCATGTCTAGTAAAACCTATGTTTAAAAATATCTTGCCATTTTACCACTCTGCTATCAAACTCGTCGCGAGTGAGCCTCTACAGTTTTTAATAAGGAAGCATACTGCTGGCAGTCATACCACAGCAAGAGTCCAGAACACTGTGCCAGTGTGCTTACATTTCTCAGAGGTGCAATTTTATGCAGCAAATCTGTTTGCAGAGCCTGAGGGACAAAAACAACCACAGGGAAAGGGAAGATTAAAATTGTGAATGGAAGAACAATTATACATCGAGTGCCTCGTTTGATGCTGTACACATGATTGCCAGCCGACTTCTTAGCGGTAGAAAATGATTACAAAGAAAAATAAAGGAAAGAAGAAAGATATGTGAGTATTGAAGAAGCATCCCGGAGGTTTCAGATTGTTCCTGAACGAGAAGCATCAATGGGGCGGGTCGCAGCCGTTGGCCAAGTCCTCACCACCCAGGACGATGACAGCAGCCGTCGTGGGTCATAGTGCTGCTGCCACATGACATCTGCATGTCGCCTTGCTTGTGTATCATCTCTTGGGAATGATTCGCCCTCAGGAAGATCTCAGTGGTTGTGGCTAAAATTAAAGCATTGTAAAGATGGAAGATAGAGCCGGGCTCGGTGGCTCAGCCTGTAATCCCGCGCCTTTGGGAGGCTGAGGTG